>NC_029787.2:50916746-50955374 GCF_000816755.2 Arachis ipaensis
GTCTGCCCAGAATGATAGGGTGTAAGTGGCTTTCCTCCATGTCCACAATGACAAAGTCTGTGGGGAGGTAATAATCCCCCACTTTCACCAGCACATTTTCAACTACCCCTTCAGCTTGCTTCTGAGTTTTGTCGGCCAGTTGTATGATTACATCAGTGGATCTCACCTCATTCAGTTGTAGCCTCTTCATAAGAGTTAGAGGCATCACATTTATGCTAGCTCCTAGATCACAGAATCCTCTGTCAATTTTTGTTTCCCCTATGATGCAAGGGATATGAAAACTTCCTGGGTCCGTTTTCTTACAGAGTGTGTCCTTCTTGATGAGAGCACTGCATTCTTTGTTCATTGTTACCGTTTGTCCTCCCTTCAAAACTCTTTTCTTGCTTAACAATTCCTTTAAATACTTGATGTGTGTAGGCATTTGATGGAGAATCTCAAGAAAGGGAATATTGACATGGAGAGAGTTAAATGTCTCTAAAAACCTTGAATAGGTTTTCCCCTTTTCACCTCCTCCTAACCTCTGAGGAAATGGTGCTTTTGATTGGTATATTTTCAGCATGCCTTTTTGCAGTTCCTTGGCTTGCTCAGTTCCACTTTCCTGCTTAACTTCTTCCATTCCTTCCTTCAAGATTTCTGGCTCCTGCTCTGAGGGCCTGATTCCTTCTTCTTCTGAAACTTCCTTCAATATAGTGATGGCCTTGCATTCTTCCCATCTCACTCTCTTTTGTTCCCCTTTAGGATTCTTTTCTGTGTCACTAGGGAACACTGCAGTTGATTTGACGGCCTGCTGAGATAGCTCTCCTACTTGAGACTCCATTCTCTTGAGTTTTTCACCATGGTTTCTTAAGGTAGCTCTCACATCATCCATGAAGCTTTTCAATTCGGTTGGTAAGCTCTGCTAGTTGCTTGGCAAACACCTTGTTTTGGGCTAGAATTGTATCAACATGGTTCAGCTCCATGACTCCCTTCGTGTTGTGCCTCTCTGATGCATAGTAGTACTCATTCTCAGCTTGGCGTTTAACCTCCAGTTTAAGGTTAAACTGGAGGTTAAACGTGGAAATGGAAGGAGGCATCCTGGAGGTCGAACACGTTTAACCTCTAGTTTAAGGTTAAACTGGAGGTTAAACGTGGAAGCTTAGAAGTGTAGCCCTGGAGGTGTCGAACACGTTTAAGCTCCAGTTTGAGGTCAAACTGGAGCTTAAACGTGGAAATGGAAGGAGGCATCCTGGAGGTCGAACACGTTTAACCTCCAGTTTAAGGTTAAACTGGAGGTTAAACTTCAATTCCAGCATTTCTTATCCTTCATGATTCTGGCGTTTAAGCTCCAGTTTAGGCTTAAACTGGAACTTAAACTCCACATGTGATATTCAAGCTTCCTTTATTGATTTGGTTGCTTCCTTGCTTAGCCTCTTCTTCCCTGAAATCATCCAAACAAATGCATCAAAGTCTTGCAAAATTTCATGAGAAATCTTCCATTCATAGCATTCAAGTAATATAACTAAAACTCAAGGAATTTGCATCAAAATCATATTGTTTGGATGGTTCATTGCTTTGTTATTCTTTTAACCATTCTTGGTTACTTTAAGCTCAAGAAAATGCATAAAACCACTAAAACTAACAGAAAAATACTAGTGAAACTAGCCTAAGATGCCTTGGCATCAATCCTTAGCATCAATTCTCCTTTTTCAACATCTATCAATGCTCTGGCAGTAGCTAAGAAGGGCCTCCCTAGGATGATGGGAGTGTTATCATCTTCCTCTATGTCTAGGATGACGAAGTCAGCTGGGAGGAAAAATTTGTCCACCTTTACTAATACATTCTCCGCAACCCCAAGTGCTTGCTGAATAGATTTGTCCGCCATTTGAAGGGCTATTTTTGTGGGTTTCAATTCATGAATCTGAAGCTTCCTCATCAAAGATAGAGGCATTAGATTTATGCTTGCACCAAGGTCACAAAATGCTCTCTCAATCATCATGTTGCCTATGGTACAGGGGATATGAAAGCTCCCTGGGTCCTTCCTCTTTCTTGGAAATCCTTTCTGGATGATGGCACTACACTCCCTGGTCATTACAACCATTTGTCCCTCTTTCAAGGATCTTTTCTTTGTCAACAATTCCTTCATGAACTTTGCATATAATGGCATTTGTTCAAGTGCTTTTATGAAGGGGATGTTGATGTGCAGTGTCTTGAATATCTCTAGGAATTTGGAGTATTGCTTCTCTTTATTCTCTCCCTTGAGCCTTTGAGGGTATGGGATCATTGGTTGGTATGCTTTCATTGCCTCCTTCTTAGCTAACTTCTCACTTTGTGAGGAAGTTTCTTGCTCCTGCTTTTGCTCCTTTACCTCTCCTTTTAGGCCTTCTTTGTTGTGCTCTTCCTAAGTGATGGCTTCTGTTTCCACCTTCTTCCCACTTCTTAATGTGATTGCTTTACACTCCTCCCACTTTATGGCTTTTCCTGTGTCCCTTGGGTTGGGGATTGTATCACTTGGGAGAACATTGGTTGGCCGTTTAGCTTGTTTGGCCAATTGTTCTAATTGTCGTTCAAGGTTCTTTATGGTGGTTTCATGTCTCTCTTGTCCTTTAATCAAAGTTTCTTTCCCCTTGGCTAAACATTGAGTGGTCTAGGCAAGTGACTGTGTGTTTTGGGTAAGGGCTTGCAAGGCTACTTCAAGACTTGAGATCCTAGTTTCATGATGATCAATCGGTGGTATGATAGGGTGTGATTGTTGTTGCTGGAAGTTGTTTGGGGCATTGAGGTGGGCATTTTGTGAGTTGAATGGTGGTGTGGAAAAGTTATTTTGGTGACTTTGTGAATTGTTGTGGGGTGGTTGATATGTGTTTTGTGGTTTCTTGTATTGGTTAGCATTGTCAGATGGGTGATTTTGGCTGCGTGTGTTGCGGGAGTGGTTGGAGTTATTGTTCTTCTGCCAATGGTTTTGATTATCACCCCATCTCAGGTTGGGGTGATTCCTCCAGGATGAGTTGTATGTGTCACCATGGAAGTCATTTTGAGAAGAATTTGAAGCATTCTGCATGTATTGAACTTGTTCTTGTTGCTGCTCAGTGTTGCTTACTTCACCTTGGCCCCATTCAATTGAAGGTTGATTTGTTGTGCTCACTGAAGCTAGTTGGAGGCCATCTATTCTCTTAGCCATCATTTCCATTTGTTGCTGGATTTGTTGGTGCATCAACTTATTCTGTGCCAAGATCGTGTCCACTCCTTCTAGTTCCAACACACCCTTCTTTTGAATGGGTTGGCGTTGCTTCTGATGAGCATAGAAGTATTGGTTATTTGCCATCATGTCTATGAAATTCTGGACTTCCTCGGCTGTCTTCATCAATTGTAGCAAGCCTCCTGCAGAGTAATCCACGGACTCTTGAGACTTTAGAGTTAACCCTTTGACGTTAGGATTTTTGCCAGTAAAGAAGTTCATAAAAACAGTCGCGTTGTAGATATAGTCTCTAAACCAACAAAAATCCCTTTGTGCAAATGTTTTGGTTGTCACAAGTAACAAACTTCTTTAAAATTGATAACCGAGTATTTAAACCTCGGGTCGTCTTCTCAAGGAATTGCAGGGAAGTATGTTCTTATTATTGGTTATGGAGATTGTAAATTTGGGGTTTTGAGAATAGGGAGCAAGTAATTTAAATTGCAATTAAAATAAATAAATAACTGTAAAATAAACTTTTGGCAAGGTATGAGAAATTTGAAGTCCTAGCCCAGTTATCCTTATCAACAATAATGAAAATTGACTCTTGATTCCACTTAGTTAACCTTTACTAGAGTAAGGGAAGGTCAAGTGACTAATTAGTTTGATCTTCAAATCCTAGTTAATCCCTAAGGAAAGATTGGGATTATCGAAGTTCAGTTCAATTAGCAAAGATAACAATTATCACTTATGTTGAGTTAAGATAACTCCTGAGTTACTAATTTCTTAACTAAAGCCAAGAATGTAGAAAGCTAAATTAAAATCATAAATATCTGGAATACCTCAAATAAAATACATTCAAAGCAGTAAAATCTAACATGGAAAAGTTCATAAGCCAATTGGGCAACATAAATCAAATACAAATAAAAGCATTAGAGTCAATAAATATAGAAGCGAAAGTAAATAGAAATGGACATTGAACCTGGGATCGAGAGTCACTCCTAAAACTAAGAGAAGTCCTAAATCCTAATCCTAAGAGAGAGAGAGGAGAGAACCTCTCTCTCTAAAACTACATCTAAAACATGAAAAGTGAATTATGAGAGCCTCCTAAAATTGTGAATTGTGAGCTTGATTATGAATGAATGAATTCTCTCACTTTATAGCCTCCAATCTGTATTTTCTGGGCCACAAACTGGGTCAGAAACAGCCCAGAAATCGCTGGAGAAGAATTCAAACACGCTGATTTCCGTCACTGCGACACGGCCGCATGGAGCACGCGGTCGCGTCACCTAGCCTCAGGGCAACTATGGTATATTATATATCAAATCGAAGCCCTGGACGTTAGCTTTCCAACACAACTGGAACCGCGTCGTTTGGACCTCTGTAGCTAAAGTTATAGCCGTTTGAGTGCGAAGAGGTCAGGCTGGATAGCTTAGCAATTTCTCCAACTTCTTGTATTCCTTCCACTTTTGCATGCTTCTTTTCCATCCTCCAAGCCATTCCTGCCCTATAATCTCTGAAAGCACTTAACACACATATCAAGGCATCTAATGGTAATAAGAGATGATTAATAATAAGCAAATATAAGATCAAAGAAGCATGTTTTCAATCATAGCACAAAATCAGAAAGGGAATATAAAACCATGCAAATATTATGAATAAGTGGGTAAAGAGTTGATAAAATCCACTCAATTGAGCACAAGATAAATCATAAAATATTGGTTTATCAACCTCCCCACACTTAAACATTAGCATGTCCTCATGCTAAGCTCAAGAGAAGCTATAAAGATGAAGAGGAATGGTAAAATGCATGAAATGCAATCCTATCCATATGAATGCAACTAAATGTGAAATGCTTCTACCTACTTGGTTAAAAATAAATAAGTTCTCCAAGACAAACATAAATCAAATTCCACTAATTTAAATCATACAATGAAAAGCAAATAAACTTGTAAGAAGATAGCTCATGAAAGCAGGGAACATAGAATCAAGCATTGAACCCTCACAGGAAGTGTATATGCACTCTAATCTCTCAAGTGTCTAGGGTCAATCACTCTACTCTTCCCTAGTCATGCTTTCTAAACCTTGTTTTTCATCTAACCAATCAACAAATATTTAGCATACCAATGCAAACATCATGAGGTCTTTTTCAAGGTTGTAATGGGGCTAAGGTAAGGGTAAAGGTATATATATGTATGGCCAAGTGAGCTTTATAAAGTGTTTTTTTTTCTCTCTTTTTTTTTGAATCATAAAAGCAAACATAACTTATCAATGCACATGGATTCTCCATTATTTTTCTATTTTGGTTTTTCATGAGTAGGTTCCCAAATTTCCAATATTCGAATAAATTAGAAACATGATACATTCCCTTATTAACTCATGTTCCCACAGTTTTCCCACACTTAATTAACACACTATCTTAAGCTAACCAAAGATTCAATTGGGATAATTAATTTGTTTTCCGCTTAAGGCTAGTGATGTGGTAATATATAGAATAAATGGGGATTAAAAGGCTCAAAATGGCTGACAATGGTGATTTAAAGGGTAGGCTTATTTGGGATAAGTGAGCTAAAATCAAACAATGGCCTCAATCATATGCAAGCATGTAAATACACTAAATAATGGACATATAGATTGGAACAAAATATAGATTACAATCATAGAGAAGGAAACACACAGGAATAAAAATTTATGGTTAAATAATGTAACCATGTAAATAAGCTCAAAATCTCACAGGTTGTGTGTTCTTTGGCTCAAAAAAATCATGTTCCAAATACAACTTCAAACAAATTTACACATAAAATTTTTTTTATTTATTTAAATTAGTGAAAATTTTCAAAAATAGGATCTTAAGAAGAAACTTATTATTTTAACCAAGCAGTAACTAAATGCAAAAATCAAATAAACATGCAATTAAACATGCAAATGCAACAACTAATTTAATAAAGAAAATTTAAACATTGGTGTTGACATAGAAAGGTACTAACCCATGGAGATCGGTATCGACCTCCCCACACTTAAAGATTGCCCCGTCCTCGGTGCATGCTAAGATGTGCAGGTGGACGGGTTGTTCCAACTGATGCTTTTCTTCAAGGATTGTGCAAATGGACTTGTTTGTCTCCCCATGTAAACGTCTTCCGGTTCCCTTCCGGGTGGCCATCCTGAAAGAAGAGGGAAAAGAAAAAGTAACCCAAAAATAAAGATAGAAAATAAATGAAGTATGGGTGGGTTAATGCCAAAATGATAAGGGTCTCATTTACATGGAAGCTTCAACATGTACGTGAGAAAACAATAGAAGCCATGGCATACCAGTGGTGCACAATTTGCAACAAAGGAGGGGAGAATGTGGGTAATGCAAGATAAGATAAGTTCATATCAATGCAAGAGAAGTACAAGTATCTTAAAAGATTAGCATTGATTTAAATAATGTTACCCAATCAGAATAAAACAAGTCATAAGCACCAAGATAATACCAGAAAAGATATAACAGTTGAATAAGAACATTTGAACACCAATAATTTTAGAAAAGAAAATAAAAATATGCACAAAATTAAAATGCAATGAATGAAAATATGCAAAGAAATAAAATAAAATAAAAGATAAGAGGAATGAGAAGAGTAAGAAAGAAAGAAGAAAGAAGAAAAGATAGAAAAAATTAGGATTGGAAAAGAAAAATAAGATAATTGGCACTAATCTGAATAGGTTGTGCGACGCTGGCGACGCGGTCGCGTGGTGTGTGATAAAGTTGGGTGACGCGGACGCATGGGGCACGCGATCGCGTGACTCGATTTGTGCTAGTGGCGCGAGTGCAACCTCGCAGTCGCACAACTCTCTGTTCAAAACTTAGTATTGCCAAAATCCAGGGTGACGCGGTCGCGTGGTCGACGCGATCGCGCGGGTGGCCTTATTTCCAATATGACGCAGACGCGTGGGTGACGCGTTTGCATGGCAGGGCTTATGCTGCTAGCATGGGTCCAGCCCAATTTCAGCTCAACTTTCGGCCATACACCCTTGTTACGTCGATTTACATGGCACGCGGCCGCGTGGGTGACGCGGTCGCGTGGGAGGCCAAAGTTCCCATGTGACGCGGACGCGTCGGCAACGCGGTCGCGTGGGTCGATTTGTGCCACTGGCACGCCTCCAGCAACGCTCCAGCGTGACTTTCTGTTCGTTTTTATTTTCTCCCCTCTCCTTGCGATGCGGACGCGTCGCTGATGCGGTCGCGTCGCGTGGCATTTTTTTTTAATCTTAAAAGAAAATGCAGAATGCAGTGTTAATATGAATGTGATGCAAAACTCCAGGTTCAATAAAATAAAATAAAACTCAAAAACAAATAAAACTAAATAAAAATGAAAAATGAACGATCATACCACGGTGGGTTGTCTCCCACCTAGCACTTTTAGTTATTATGGTGGCTTGTGCTTGAACTCGTCCAGGAATCTCCACCAATGTTTATGATTCCAATATCCTCCGGGATCCCAAACTAGGCACAGAAAGCCTTCAAGTAAGTTAAAGCATGTGACAAGGCCCCAAGAGTGCTGATTTCTAGATTGGATTCCGGGGTCCCAAATCTTGCTTTTGCACCCGTCTTCTTGTTGATCATCATGATTCCATCCGGGTGGTAAGTAATCTGAATTCTCACTAAAGCGGCCAAACAACTTCCTAGACCCATTCAGTGGAGCTTTACACCAACCTTTACATTTAAACTTTAAGCTTTCAACCATAATGAACCTTGCAGGATAATTCTTACCACGACCATTTTCCTCTTACTCTTAATGCCACAAAGAGCTCTAAGTTGACCATCCGTCTCCAGTAGCCCATATTCAAGTGGGATTAGAAAGCTAAGGGATATGAATTTTACCTACTTGAATGTTGTGAAGGATGATGGTAACTTAGGGGGAGGTATTTTTAATGAAATTGCAAGCTCCACTCCCTTGTGCTCTTCTCTGATAATTACCACCTCTTTGCAAGCTTCTTCAATTTCAACCTCTTCCTCTTGGTAGCTTTCTTCCAATTCAATCTTCTCTTCATTGCTTTCCAAGGGCATGGGAGGTTGTGCTTCTTCTTCTTGAATCTCCATCTCTTGATCAACCTCTTCCAAGTCTTTAACTGTGATATGCCTTGGAGGTTGTACACCCTTCTCAGCATCAATTTCAAATGTCTTGGAAGGGGGTTCTATGACTGGACTTTTCCACGGAGGTTCTGCATCTCCTAAGTCTTCAACCACTTCTTCTTCTTCAGTAATTCCGACTTCCTCCACTTGTTCCAGTACAAATTCATGCTCCGTACTGTTCACTGGAGTTTCTAGTATCTCCTTCATACTACGTTCTTCATTAATTGGAAGTCCTAGCCCAGTTATCCTTATCAACAATAATGAAAATTGACTCTTGATTCTACTTAGTTAACCTTTACTAGAGCAAGGGAAGGTCAAGTGACTAATTAGTTTGATCTTCAAATCCTAGTTAATCCCTAAGGAAAGATTGAGATTATCGAAGTTCAGTTTAATTAGCAAAGATAACAATTATCACTTATGTTGAGTTAAGATAACTCCTGAGTTACTAATTTCTTAACCAAAGCCAAGAATGTAGAAAGCTAAATTAAAATCATAAATATCTGGAATACCTCAAATAAAATACATTCAAAGCAGTAAAATCTAACATGGAAAAGTTCATAAGCCAATTGGGCAACATAAATCAAATACAAATAAAAGCATTAGAGTCAATAAATATAGAAGCGAAAGTAAATAGAAAGGGACATTGAACCTGGGATCGAGAGTCACTCCTAAAACTAAGAGAAGTCCTAAATCCTAATCCTAAGAGAGAGAGAGGTTAACTACATCTAAAACATGAAAAGTGAATTATGAGAGCCTCCTAAAATTGTGAATTATGAGCTTGATTATGAATGAATAGATTCTCCCACTTTATAGCCTCTAATATGTGTTTTCTGGGCCGCAAACTGGGTCAGAAACAGCCCAGAAATCGCTGGAGAAGAATTCAAACATGCTGATTTCCGTCACTGCGACGCGGCCACATGGAGTACGCGGTCGCGTTGCCTAGCGTCAGGGAAACTATGGCATATTATATATCAAATTGAAGCACCAGATGTTAGCTTTCCAACGTAACTAAAACCGCATCGTTTGGACCTCTGTAGCTAAAGTTATAGTCGTTTGAGTGCGAAGAGGTCAGGCTGGACAGCTTAGCAATTTCTCCAACTTCTTGTATTCCTTCCACTTTTGCATGCTTCTTTTCCATCCTCCAAGCCATTCCTGCCCTATAATCTCTAAAAGCACTTAACACACATATCAAGGCATCTAATGGTAATAAGAGATGATTAATAATAAGCAAATATAAGATCAAAGAAGCATGTTTTCAATCATAGCACAAAATCAGAAAGGAAATATAAAACCATGCAAATATTATGAATTAGTGGGTAAAGAGTTGATAAAATCCACTCAATTGAGCACAAGATAAATCATAAAATAGTGGTTTATCACCCTTCATAGAAATTTTGAAGTTTATCCCATTCACTGAACATCTCAGGTGGACATTTCCTAATCAGAGCTTTGTATCTTTCCCACGCCTCATACAATGATTCCCCATCCATTTGAATGAATGTTTGCACCTCCGTCTTCAACCTGATGATCCTCTGAGGTGGATAGAACTTAGATAGGAATTTATTCACCAAATCATCCTAAGTGTTGATGCTTTCTTTGGAGAATGTCTCCAGCCATTGAGATGCCTTGTCCCTCAAAGAAAATGGGAACAACAGCAGCTTGTAAATATATGGATGCACACTATTTATCTTGACAGTTTCACATATTCTTAGGAAGACAGATAGGTATTGATTTGGATCCTCAAGGGGACCTCCTCCATAGGAACAATTGTTTTACACCAGAGTGATAAGCTGAGGCTTCAATTCAAAGTTGTTTGCATGAACATTGGGAGTGAGTATACTGCTCCCACAGTGTCTTGGATTTGGGAAAGTGTAAGAAGCTAGAACTCTCCTTTGAGGTGGGCCGTTATTGTTGGCAACTCCCTCAGGAGGGTTATGCGAATTGCCCTCCATGACTTGGTCTTCTCCTTCTGAATCCTCCTCACCAATTATCCCTTTTCCTGTTGCTTCTCTTCTTAACCTTCGGAGGGTTCTCTCGTCTTCAGGATCAAATCTCCTTGCCTCTGACATACACAAACACACGTCAACCAACAACACAAATGAAACACTCTATTACTAGAGTTAAGTTAAAGTTAGAGAAACAAAATATCAAACAGTTAGTGGGCTATAACAAAGAAAAGAAAAATGCTTAATCTAAACTTCCATTCACTTAATCATTGTTAACCTTTGCCAATCCCCGGCAATGGCGCCAAAAACTTGATACGCGAAAATTTTATATTATTAACGCGCAACCGGCAAGTATACCAGGTCGTATCAAGTAGTAAAACTCACTAAGAGTGAGGTCGATCCCACGGAGATTGGTAGATTAAGCAACTTTAGTTAAATGGTAAATTTAGTCAAGCAAACATGGTTTTGATTTCATGAGGTTTGTGATTTTTGAACATAATTGCAAAAATTTAAATGGCAAGGAATTTAAAGAACTAGAATAGAGAAAGAAAATGAAAGTGAATAACTGAAACTTAAAGTGTAAGAAACTTAAATGACATGGAAAATGAATTGCAAGAAAGTAAAGGTTGCAGAATTTTAAAGAGCAGAAGAGTAAATTGCAAGAAATAGAGAAACAGAATGTAAATGGCAAGAATGATAAATTGCAAGAATGTAGAAGGGAATTGGGTAGTGGGTATTCAAAGAACTAAAGAACAAAAGCGATGAGAATTAATGATGGAGAGATCATTAGGGACCAGAGATGTAAATTGTCATGAATTGATGTTACTCAATTCCTTCTCAATCATGGGTATAGATCCATGGCGAATTGTGAATAATTGAATCCCAATCTCTTGGCAATTCAATTTCTCTTCAACACAATCAATTGCCACTCTCGTGATCTAATTGGTCATAAGAAGAGGTGAAGTTCAATTTCTAATCCAAGGCCACACAACTTTCAGAATCTCAACTAAGGAAGGTTACATCTCACATACCAACCAAAAGTGTATTGATCAAAGAAATCATGAAAGGATGAACTCTAAACTGAATTACATGGCTCCTTTCTCAAGTTCACCATATAATTCATGTAGATTCAACCCTTCTCTCGAATGTAGTTAAATCTTTGAAGAACAAGAGTTTCCTCTTGGATGAACCACTTGAATTGAGAAAGAAAAGAAGAATTATCAACTCATTCAAATAAACAGAGCTCCTCCCCCTAATGAAGGTGAGGTTTAGTGAATCATAGCTCTAAATTCAACAATAAATGTAAAATTTGAAAATTAAACTGAGTGTAGAGAAGAATCAAGAAGAAGAAGAAGAAGTATTTCTTTAAAACTGAAATTCAAAGTTGCAAGAAAAACAAAATAGAAGACGGGTGAGATGCAGTAAAAAAATAAATATCCTAGTGTAATAGTAAAAGTGTCTAAAAAGTAAAAGTTAAAAGTTTCCTTAAAGTACAAACTCCTTCTCTATTTATACTAGTCCTAAGACTCATTTGGAGATCTTCAATTGGGTTAGCAATGTGGGCTTTATCCTTGTTGAATATTGGCTCAATGGAGGAAGTGTTGCTAAACAGAGGAAATAGAGCTCATTCTTCTCGCTTCTGGCCCAATGGTCTGGCGTTACTGGCAAACACGCCAGATTTATGCACATTGGCAACGTGCCCAAGAATTTCCTGGGCTGGGAACTTGGTGCTTGGGCGTTGCCAGCCCAAGTTGTTGCCAAACACTTGGCCCTTTCTGCCTTTTTGAACTCAGTTTTGATGCCCAAAGTTGCCTCTGGTTTGAGCTTCAATTTTGTGCTCCACTATAAACTATTATATATGGTTGGAAAGCTCTGAATATCAGCTTTCTAACGCAACTAAAAGCACCTCAATTGGATCTCTGTAGCTCATTTTATGTTCCTTTGAAGAGGGCAAAGTCAGGCTGCCTGGCGTTGTTGCCCAAGTTGTTGGCAAAACACGCCAGGAACAACGCCCATCCTTCTTCTCTGGTGGCTTCCTGGCGTTTTTGCCCAAGTTGTTGGCAAAACACGCCAGCAACAACGTGCATCCTTCTTCTTTGGTGACTTCCTGGCGTTGTTGCCCAAGTTATTGGCAAAACACGCTAGGAACAACGTGCATGCTTCTTCTTTAGTGGCTTCCTGGCGTTGTTGCCCAAGTTATTGGCAAAACACGCCAGGAACAATGCCCAAGCCTTCTTCTCCCTGGCAGCTTGATTTGTTGGGCGTTGTTGCTGGAGTTGTTGCTGAACACGCAGCGAACAACGCCCCTTCTTCCTCCTTGCTGCACACACGTTTTGGCATTGCCAACTTGGTTTCCAAGTTACCAACGTGCTTGTTCCTCCTTGCTCCATTGCCTTCTTGCTTCATCACCTAACATAAACTAAACAAACTTCCTCAAAGTCTTGTCATTCTATGAAATAAATTTCAAGGAAATCATTCACATCAATTTATTTATAAACTCCTTGAATCATTTGCATGGATTATGCCAAATTTCACCTAGTTCTTGATTCATGAATGCATGGAGATGAAACTCATTAAAATGCTTGTTTATTTCAAAGAAAATGAATGAAACTAAGCTAAAACTACTTAAACTAACTAGCTAATATAGCAAAGATGCAAATGCATCAGCGCACGCACAATTTTAAAATGCCATGCCACGCGTGCGCGTGGGTAACGCGTATGCGTGGATGTGCGTTTTTCCAAAAAAATAATAGATTCCCCAGAAAGTTGCAAAACCAGAGTTTAGCACTTGCATACACATTTCTCACACCAAATTTCCATCGTCCATAACTTTCTCTATAAAATTCTATTTTTCACAAAATGTATATCGTTTAAAAGCTTGCAACATCATCCTTCATTTAAAACAAACCGCATTTCCACCCAAAATTTAAGGAGCAAGTTATGGACTTCCAAAGTTAATCAAAAATCAGTTTTTACCAATATACACTAAACCTCATTTTTTTACCAAAACCACATTTTTCCTTTAAAAGCTCATTACCATTCAACTCAATATACATTAACCATTAATACAACTTACTCTTCACCATCACACAACCATTCTTGCAACCTTAGCTCAATCATATCACATTTCCCCAACAATACACATTTTACTCACAACTAACATCTTATTCCAATTCCACATATTATTTTCATCACAAAACTCTTCAATATTTAGCACAACAATATTCATCATAACAATACCAACCATTCCAAAAAACACCATTCAAATAAACACCATTCACTATCTCATCTATACCATTACTTTGCCATAATCATAAACCTTTCATTCATCACTATCATATTAGCATATATACAAACATACACTTAACTCCCATTATCAATTACTCAACACAAGCACCACATCAATTTATTCATCAACATCACAAACACTAACCATTCAACACATTTACCCATTTCAACTTATCATATAGTGCGCTAGCCTATGTTTTCACAAAACCTTATATGTTAAACGTGCGAAACCTAAACCATTCCATAGCCGATCACTATATTTAATCCAAGGTAGCCCCACAAATCACAACCACAGCCCCTCACAAGCTTGAGAAACCAACCAAAGTCTTAGCTCCAATCACCACCAAGCGTCCAAATGCTTACTTTTCAATTCCAATGCACACACACACACACAGAGATATAATCCAAATTCAGATTTTACATAATAAAATTAAAATTGAATTAAGGTTTAGGTGATCCTTACCACACCCACATGCATAGAAACTCAAACCCGATAAGCTTCGCAAGCTAAATTGAACCTAGAACACTAAATTGACAAAATCTCACTATAAGGGTTCAATTTCAAGAATAGAAAAGGGGCAGAAAATCTGAGATGGAATTGGAGCTAACCGGTGAAATTGATCTGACAGAAATGTAGAGCTCGACGCGCTGGATGTGTGGCAGTGAACGGTGCAGCGATCGGAGCCCGGATGAGGAAGTTACGGTGGATTGATGGTGGCGTCAGGTTATGTTTCTTTCCCCTTTCACCATGGCATGCTTTCAGCGTTGTGCTGAATGAATGAGGAGAAGAGGGTTTTCTTCTCTTAATTGATGGGCTGCTTGTTGGGCTTGGGCCCATTTTGGGCCCGGTTTAATCGATTTGGCTCGTTCGGTTCAATTTGGGCCAAATTCTTTGAAATTAGTGTCAAAATTCTCATTTTGAAGAGCTCTATCCTATTTTGATATTGGATTTATATTTTTAATTTTTTAATTAAAATTCAATTTATTGACTAATTATTTATTGATTTTAGTGGGGTTTACATCCTACCCAGCTAATTAGGAATTTTGCCCTCAAAATTCAGATTCAGTTATCTGAAAAGAGGTATGGGTAGTCCTTCGGCATATTCAGAGTTTCTTGAAGCTGACATCGTTATTCGAAACGTCCATCTCCTTTCATTTAAACTGGCTTAGGTTGTAAGACATGAGTTTGTTTTAGAAGCGTGTTTTAGAAGTTACGAGATATGGAGTACGTCGAATAGGTTTGAAAGGTACGGTAGAAAATTATTTGCCACGCCACTGACCATCAATACTTTCCGAAAATTGAAATGGGCTAACTTAGCGGGGTTTAACTTCCCAGTTTTTGATTGCTCATCCGGTTTTGGTTCGTTGAGGCAATCTTTTAGAAACAGGTATCCTCTTCCTTCAAAATTGAGAAGTCTTCTTCTTAGATCCACCTAACTCTTTTGTCGGCTTTCATAATGAGAATCTTAACTCAAATTTGTGTAACTTTTTCTTCGTTATCTCGGCTATCAAATTCAGGAACTAAGGTATTTGATGCTCTAATTTTTTATCAATACAGGAGCATTTAGTGCTTTGCGAAGCTCCATCTTCTATCTTAGTCCTCGACGATCTATTACAAAATTGATAATTACTCTTCCTTACTTCCGGTGTAGAACCTTCAATGGTTGCAGCATTCCGAATGGTTCCTGTTGGTCCCTCTTTACTTCCTCATGCTTCAACATGCCATCACATGCATTGCCACTTTATTCTTTATTTCTGGTTACCCAAAAATATCTTCTTTGATTCATGGTACGTCTTGGCAATTTCAGGGTAAATTTGAAAATTATCTCTCGTAAGTTTCGGACAATAGTTTCTCATATCAGCTTCGGATTTAGGCACACAACTCTCTCTCGGTATCTTCTTGATCCAACAGGCTTCAATACTCTTAGCAACTCCTTATCACCATTATTGCGCTCCCTAAGTCCTCGACTCTACGATCTCTATTTCGGCATTAGGCATATGAATTTCTTCTTATTTCTCTTTTGTTTACCAGACTTTGATATCTTTGACGGCTCCTTAGTGTCTCGTTACGCATCCCGTATCTCATCAATACCACATTGTAAACTGGCAATGGATTTAATCCGACACTTCCAACCACACTCTCACTCCTCCGACATAGAACTTTAACTCATCTAACATTCTCTCCTTTGGAATTAACATCCAAGAATCCCTTAGAAACTTCTTGCTTAGGGCGTCTACTACAACCTCACGATTTTGCATCAGCACGCGTCTCAAGTCCTCCGATAATATTTCGTAGTCATTCCCTAGATGGTTCATTAGGCTTAAGTGTTATAAGCATTGGCATAGAGATCAATCTTCTTTCTATGGCTCAGAGACTTCCATCATATCCTGGTATCTCATTCACACGACACACCTCGTTGCATCTATTTAGTCACGAGCGATACGATCGGCGAGGATTAAAGCTCTAAAATCCCTAGTAATGTCGCTGGCTCATTTTCGTGTTCAGAAGTCTTGCTCTAAAGGATTGACACTCTAATAGTTACATCTAAGAGTTATGCGCGTCGCAAAATCCAATACGAGTTGATTTTTTTCAAAGAAACTTTATGTTCAAAGAGACGAACGAGTAACACAAACGGTGTTCACAAGAATTCAAAAGAAAGTCTGGCATACAGTTAACTGGAGTTGTACAGAACTGACGGAATGCATAAGAAGAGAAACCTAGTTACATTTCAGGGGAGAAGTTCGAATCAAAGCTTGAATAGGACGAATAAGGCATATCGAATTAAATAGGTTCTAGTTGGCTTTTAAAGGAATGTGAGTTTCCACAAGAGAGCAACTCCATGCACTGTAGGTCTCCAGGATTCAAAGATTTTGTGATTATATTAGGATGGGTTTAGGCTTATTTCAAAAGAGACAAGCTTTATACGAGTAAGGAACAAAATTGGAAGAACAATGAATTGGGCTTTTACAGGAAAAGATTCAAGATAGAGCTTTCAATGTAAGCTATAAGAGAAAGGTTAGATTAAGTCGTGAAGATTAGTTGGCACGCTCTTGCAAAGAAACACTTAGTTGGATGATTCTCTCTTCTAGTACTCCCTTCAACTCGGCCCTGAATTCTACTAATTCTAATAATGTCTTCACTTGTGGTGCAATCAACACTGATCCAACTTTCGGCACTCAGTCTATCGCAAACTCACGTTCTCTCTAAGGTGGAAATTCTGGTACACCTTCAAGAATGGTCTCGAAAACTCTCTCGTATAAGAATTTGGTCTCACCCTTACTTGTTTCTTAATCAATTAGCAACTAAAGCTTGAATCCGCTCAATTCCTCTTCCTCGAAGTCTTAATATCACTGGATTTCAAACGGTAACTCCGCATAGCTCTCGACAGTTCCAATTCCTTAGGTATAATCCACCCTGCTTCCACTGCGTCATTCTGATTCTTATCCTTTAAGAACCTAACCATTCCTCTAAGTTAGCTAAGTATCGCTCCATCTCGACAGCTAATAGTCTTCGACTAACCATCGGCTCATACTCCACGATCATCAAAACTTGTCATGCTTCACAATGGATATTACATATTAATGATATGCAAGGTAACTAAAAGCTCAACTACTAGTTCATGGTTACCTCGGGTCTGAGAATTGGATTCGGCTGCATCCCGGCGTTTCCTGTGTGGACAGTCTCGAGCTATATGCCCCGGCTTTCCACACTTGTAGCATACACCTAGCCCGGTCCTATGCGGCTCGTGTGAAGCAGTCTCTCCGTAGCCTTCCTGTAGCATCGCCCACTTCATAGAGTAACTTTCTGTGAATTGACTTTTCTTAACCAATTCAGTGAAATTCGTTAACCTTTGCGGATACACGTAGTTGAAGATGTCTCTCCTAAGTCCTTTCTCATACTGAGCACACTTCCACGCCTCATAGTTGGCTGGATTTCCTTGATAAACTTTTGAGAGACGACACAGGTTATCGAATTCACGGGTATAGTCAGCAACAGACATATTCTCTTGCTTCAGCTGCATTAACTCCAACTCCTTTGCAATACGAAGTACATGCAAGAAATATTTTCCGTAAAATTCCGCCTTGAATCTATTCCAAAAGATATCTGTTAACTCCATCTGCAATGTGTGATATAACTCCTGCCACCATTTCTGAGCATCTCCCTCCAACATATAAGTCACTATTTCCACCGACTGTACTTCCGGTATGTGCCGAGTGTATAAAAACCTCTCCACGTCTTGAAACCACCGATCAGCCTCTAACACATTGAAATTTCCATTAAACTGAGGTAGACCACTCTTGAGGAACTCAATAAGGGTCATAGACCTATAGTATTGACCTATGTTGCTTGTACCAGCACCCCAGCTTCCATCTCGAGGTCCTTGCATCGGTTTGGTCCTAAGATTTTCCCTCCGTATACCTCGCTGGGATCCGCAAGACGACATTTGGTCTCTGTTCACACCAAACAATTAATATTAAGGTGATCAGTCTCAATATCTTAAGTTTAGTGCTTAAGAGTCCCAAATGCATGCTCACGAACATGTATGTTACACATATCAGTTAGATATCCTAATAGCACATAGACACATACACAGAGAATGCATAGAAGCATAATCAGTCCGCCCTCAAGCTCTATAGGAACGAACTGCTCTGATACCATAATGTAACACCCTACCACACAGAGCTTTACACCTAGGATGTAAAACAGAGGTGGCGAAGCGCTACGACTTCTAAAATAAAATACATACATATAATAGTAGAAAGAATATAATAAACTAGAAATACGAAAACACGATCCTAACTCTCCTTCCACCTCTATGAGGAACGAAATAATGAAGTTTCTTAGAGAGCAAGCTAGTACATATATATACATACACAAACTCAAAACCCAAAATAACCCAGGGACCGCTCCGCTTCAGGGATCCAAGCGCCTAGTGAGAAGCCTCTCAACCTGCATCTGAAAACAACAACACAGTATAGGATGAGAATCGGAGGTTTTCAGCATGGTAAAGGTGCCACACGTATAATAAATAAGGTCTTAGGAATGCCAGAGGCAATACTAGAACTCTGTCATACAATTGTAAAACTTAATTTTCTAAGAAAAAGCCATAAATAGGGGTAGGTAATCTAGACATTCCTAAACTTAGTCAATTTTATACTTAACATAAACACCAAACCATTTCACCCTTCCTCCGTCCCTTCGTCATCCATAATTCAGCAGAGACAAGCAACCAAACAAGTTCACGCACAAGTAAGAAGCAGATAGTGCAAGTAGCAAGTATAATAAGTAGCAGGATGTATATATTCAGTTAGGCAATCCCAGGTAATGCATAACAATCAAAACAAACAAATTCACATGATGTATGCCTGACCTATGGCTGATGAGGCTCATCTGTTAGTTATCCAGCCAACCCGACAAGTCCGAAAACCTTAGACTGTCCCTCGTCGTGTATCCCCATGAGTCTATGTATAGATTTCACATTCATTCATCATTCAAATCACTCACTGGGGGCTATCAATACCTGGAAATATATACGTGTCCGGTCACCCTTACGATATAGGGTCAACAGAGTATCGAGTTTCAACCTGGAATACGTGGTGGCAAGCCACGGTTCTTACCCAGGAAATCTTGTATCTCAGATATCATCATTCATAAGCCATGGCATCATAACTTCATTTCACATTTACATCTCTTCTTTATAACTCATCATATTTGCCTCTTTCTTCATCCCCAAGTTACCTTATTTTTCTAGCTTCAACTAGCTACTGGACTTTGTACTATACCTTAAGTCTAAAAGGAAGAAAATGGAGGTTTAGAAGTGAAAATCTAGTTTAAAACACAAAATTCCAGTTTTACAGCAAGCAGGGGCCACGCGTGCGTGTGGGCCATGTGTACGCGTGGTAGTATGAAAAGGTAGCACGCGCATGCATTCTCTTACCATGCGTATGCGTGGTCGTGATGTTGGCTCATTGCGCGCACGCATGGGCTACTCGCGCACGCGCAGTTTTAAAATGCCATGCCACACGTGCGTGTGGTCACGCGTACGCATGGATGTGCGTTTTTCCAAAAAAATAATAGATTGCCCAGAAAGCTGCAAAACCAAAGTTTAGCACCTGCATACACATTTCTCACACCAAACTTCCATCGTCCATAACTTTCTCTATAAAATTCTGTTTTTCACAAAATGTATATCGTTTAAAAGCTTGCAAAATCATCTTTCATTTAAAACAAACTGTATTTCCACCCAAAATTCGAGGAGCATGTTATGAACTTCCAAAGTTCATTAAAAACCAGTTTTTAACAATATACACTAAACCTCTTTTTTTTTTTTACCAAAACCACATTTTTCCTTTCAAAGCTCATTCCCATTCAACTCAATATACCATAACCATTAATACAACTTACTCTTCACCATTACACAAACATTCTTGCAACCTTAGCTCAATCATATCACATTTTCCCAACTATACACATTTTACTCACAACTAACATCTTATTCCAATTTCACATATTATATTCATCATAAAACTCTTGTAAGACCCGGTTAATTAATGGCTAATTAACCCATAAATGAGAATTTATTCTAGAAAGCCAAAAATGTTATTTTTATGGCTTAATATGATAGAGGAGATTGAGACGAGAATTTTGGTACAAATTTTATAGAAATCGGACCAAGATTGGACCGAACGGGCCAAACCGGTCCAATCGGACCCAAAATGGGCCCTTGGCCCAACTAAACTAAACCAAAACCCTAGTTTTCAGCACTCTCTCTCCTCACTTATCACTCAAACACGCTGAAATGGAGTAAGGGAGGGGAAGAACACTCTCTCAAACTTCTATCTCTCACTTGATCTTCAAACCACCATAACTTTTGATCTAGAGCTCCGATTGCCGCACCGTTTGTGGCCACGCGTTTACTGCGGAGAGTTCTATAAAACCCATACAATCATTATTAAGGTAAGCCACGTTTTGCTCTTCGAAATTCCAGCCCTTGTTTTCGAGTTTCATGGATGAAATATTGAGATTTTGGGCTCTTTGATGTTATAGGACCCAACTCTCTTGAAGGAGAAGGTTAATCTTGTCTCCTTGGACCTTGGGTGTGGTAAGATTCTCAACCCTAGTGTAATTTGTTGTTCTATGATGTTGGGTATTGAGATGTAGTGTATGGGTATGATGATTGTGGCTTAGGTTGTGTATATGTGAAAGTTGGAGCTTGATTGGTGATTTTGGAAAGCTTGGGAGAGGGTTTTGTGTGATAAAATCTATTCTTGGAGGTGTTGAAACCTTGAGAGCTTGTGGACAAGGGGTTTGGAAGTGCTCCGGTTGAGCTTGGGAAATCGGCTAAGGTATGGTTTCGGTTTCTCGTATCTAATATGTAATGTGGTAGGAAATACTTAGGCTAGAGGCCCTAAGATAGGCATTGAATTGATGATGTTGTTGATTAGTTGAGATATATGATGTGATCATATATGTGATTATGAATATTGATGCCTTGGTTGTGTGATGTATGAGAAAATGCATGTTGTGATATATGCTTGATGAATGATTAAGGTTGAATTGGTGGGTGGTACCATGTTGATGGTGAGTATGATGATGATTACGTATAACGATGGTTGATTGGAAATGGTATTATTGGAAATTGGGATGAGAAAGAATGTATGACATGATATTGTGTTTGTCCTTTAGCCATTTGATTGAGAAGTGTTAAAATGGTTGGATGTGGTTTTGGGAATTTTGGGTAAAGTGTCAATGTGTGAGTTGAGGATGGCTTGATGTTGATTTTGGTACATTTTGATTGATTTCAAAGAAAAGGGATGAAATTGGCATGTTTTGATTGATTTTGAAAAGAGTTGAAAGTGGCTTGTTTTGAAAATGGCACTTTGTGGTTTTGTATGAAAACATGGCTTTTGGGCATACTTTGACGGAACATAACTTGGACTACGGATCTCTGTTTTGTGCCAAATTTGTTTAAAAATGAAATTGGAACCGGGATGTCCATGCCGTTCGAAGAATGGGTGAAAAACGATTTAAAATGAGAAAATTATGTCCGTCGGAAGATTGGGGGTTGAATTTGTAAATTCTGCAGCTTTTAACTTAGAAAATTTCTTAGCAGAATGACCCTCCGCGCGTAGGCGCACTTGGCGCGTGCGCGTCGTTCTTCAAGAAAGCACCATCCACGCGTGCACGTGGTGTGCACGGTCGCGTCGATGCGCTGCACCAAATGCCCAGCTATTTTTCCGAGAGTTGTGCCAGTTTTATGCCTGGGGCGCAAGAGCACCCACGCGTACGCGTGGCTGACGCTCGTGCGTCGTTTGGTTATTTTTCAACCCGCGCGTCCGCGCGTATGACGCTTGCGCGTCGATGAGATTTTGTGGCCATCCACGCGTGCGCGTACGCGTGGTCCTGTTTTCATCCCAAAGTTGATTTTTGAGTTTTAAAAGCCAAATTTCATACTTCTAAGCCTCCGATCTCACCACTTATGTCTTGAATCATTATAATATGCCTAGCAATGAGGCAAGGGGCTAGTAAATGTGGTAACTTGCAAGTGAAGCAAGGGAAAAATGAATGATCAATGAGGATCAAAGATGATTATGTGAGATGTGGAGGATGGCGGTGGAAGTACTTGTTATGCCATGGGCCGAAGGGCCGTAATTGTTAATGAATTGGCTTGTTATGGATTTAACCGTGAGCCGGATGGCTGGATTATCGCCGTGTTACGGCAGAGCCATGTTTATGGCTAAGTATAAATGCATATATGCTGTTGAATGAATTGTGAATGTTTGCACTTCCACCATCGGAAATGAGGGTTTCCCTGGGAGGAAGCAGTGACTAGCCACCACGTGCTCCAGGTTGAGACTCGAAGCTCTTGTGACCCTATGTCGTAAGTGTGGCCGGGCACTGTGAAAGGCCCAGATGAGCTCGCCCCCGTAAATATTCACCAGTGAGGGTGATAGATATGGATCATGATTATGATCAAGTTTATGATGAGTATAACTCGAGTTAGGGATGCGCGACAGAGGGACAGTCCAATGGTTAGCTACCGGGACTTGTCAGGTTGGCTCTATAACCGACAGATGATATTATCAGCCACTAGGGACAGGCATTCATCATATGCATACTATATGAATTGTTTGAGATTGCCTATTTGACTGTATATTACTTGCTAATTGTCTAAATGCCTTATCTGTTCCTATTTGTAAATCTCTTGTCTGATATAACTGTGTTTGCTATATTATACTCCTACTGGTGGTTGGGAGGTCTGAAGGAATTGGAAAGGGAGGTATTAGTTAGACTGAAGGATCTTTAGTCAGTTGTCACTTACGGTTTAATTTGTTTATAAGCTTTGATATTATCTGGAGGAAGTTCTAGGATTGCCTTCGGCTTTCCTCTATTATTATGTATTATATATGTGGAAGCTGTTACCATGCTGGGGACCTCTGGTTCTCACCCATGCGGATTTTGTGGTTTTCAGATGCAGGACGTGAGGTTTCTCGCTGAGGCATGCTGGAGACTTCTGGATTAGCGAAGATCCTTTGTTCTCGGGACTCCGTCTTGGTTTATATATCTTGTTTAGATACTTTTACCTCCACTAAATAATACAAACTGTGATGACTTCTTCTAGAGGGGATTTTTGGAGAATAGGTTTCTGTATTTGTGTCCCTTTGGGTTTCCTTTGGGGTTTTCTTATTTTATTATATGTATATATTACTGTGCTTGGACCAGTTATCTTCGCAACTAGATTTTGAGTCTCGATATTCCTTTTTTTGACACTCTTTGTATATATATGATCTCGCGTTAGCTTATCCATGTTCGTTACGTTATCGATCGGAGTGTTGCGCTTTCGAGTTACGGTTTTCGTTTACCCCTTTTTCTACAAAGGCTCCTAGTTATAATCAATTATTCATACTACTATACGTACTAAATTTTTGTTTTAGAGGTCGTAATACCTTGCCATCTCTGAATTATGACTTAAGCATAAGACTCTATATAGTAGTGTGTTACATTATGGTATCAGAGCAGTTCATTCCTGTAGAGCCTGAGGGACGGACTGACTATGCTTCTGTGCATTCTCTGTATGTGTGTTATGTGCTATTAGTATATCTGCTTGATATAATTGTCATAAACGTTCATGAGCATGCATTTGGGACTTTGAAGCACTAGACTTCCGATATTGAGACTGATCAACTTAATATCGATTGTTTGGTGTGTATAGGAACCAGATGGCGCCTCGTGGACGTGGTAGAGGTCGTAGGAGCGGTCATACAAATGCTCGTGCGCCAAAGATTAATCCTAATGACCCGGTGAACTTTATGACTGCATTGGAGAACATGGCTGCTGCTATGCAAGCCACTACTGAGGCTCTTGGTCAACAGATGAACAACCATGGTAATGACGGAGGTGGAGTTCAGGGCCCGATGACACTGGCAAACTTTTTGAAGGTTAATCCACCTAAGTTCAAGGGAACCACTAGCCCAACTGAGGCCGATACATGGTTTCAGGCCATGGAACGAGCTTTGCAAGCGCAGGTGGTACCTGAAGGGCAGCGTGTGGAGTTCGCTACCTATTTGCTCACTGGGGAAGCGTCACATTGGTGGCAAGGAATCCGACGCCTCCTGCAGCAGGGTGATGATTATATCACCTGGGATATCTTCCAAGAGGAGTTCTATAAGAAGTACTTTCCGACTTCTGCCAGGACGGCCAAGGAGCTTGAATTGTTGCAGCTGAAGCAGGGTACTATGTCCGTATCTGAGTATACTGACAAGTTTGAGGAGCTGTTCAGATTCTCTCGTATGTGTCAAGGGACTCCGGTGGAATATGAGGAATGGAAGTGTGTTAAGTACGAAGGAGGACTCCGGAGTGATATTTTTGGTTCGGTGGGGCCAATGGAGATTAGAACTTTCTCCGAGTTAGTGAACAAGTGTAGGTTGCTGAAGAGTGTGTGAAGAGGGCAGCCACTGAGAAAGGGAGTCACAAAGAATCATTTCCACAGAACCGAGGGAAGAGTTTTGCACCTAGAGGTCCGCCTTTCAAGAGGGGAGGTTCCTTTAGGAGGCCCAACAACAACTACTCCCAAGGGAAAAGATTTGGAAAGCAGCCTCAGAATGATCAAGCTTGTACTAGGTGTGGGAGTCACCATCCGGGAGTACCATGCAAGGCCGGATGGGGTTTGTGCTACAATTGTGGAAAGGCGGGGCATAGAGCCGCAAGTTGTCCGGAGCAGCAGAAGCAAGGTGCTGGGAAAGCACAACAGACCGGTCGGGTGTTCACCACCTCCGCTAGGGGTGCAGAGGGATCCAGACACTCATTCGAGGTAACTGTGAAATGGATGGTCAAACTTTAAATGCTTTATTTGATTCGGGAGCATCGCATTCATTCATTGCATTTGAGAAAGCCCATGAGTTAGGATTGAAGATCGTAACCTTAGGTTATGACCTAAAAGTATATAATGCTACCCATGAAGCCATGGTAACTAGGCTAGGATGCCCGAAAGTTTCGTTTAGGTTCAAGCAGCATGATTTTGTCCATAATTTAATCTGCTTACCGATGATCGGTCTTGATCTTATCTTGGGATTGGACTGGTTATCTGAGAACCATGTCCTGCTTGATTGTTCTACAAAGTCAGTGAACTTTATGCCGGAAAATACAGACGGGTCGGTCGTGGTGAATAATTATTACTTGAATTCGATGATGGTGAACTGTTCTGGAACCGAATGTCAGGGTATCCTGTTGTTAACCGCTGGTGTTTCAGGTGATGACCAAAGGTTGGATCAGATTCCGGTAGTGTGTGAGTTTCTGGAAGTGTTTCCCGATGATATTGAGGAATTTTCACCTAACCGAGAGGTCGAGTTTGCTATTCAGTTGGTGCCTGGGGCGGGACCAATCTCAAGTGCTCCTTATAGAATGTCACCGTTAGAGATGGCCAAGCTAAAGTCTCAGTTAGAGGAATTGTTGTGTAAGAACTTTATCCGACCAAGTGTTTCCCCGTGGGGTGCTCCAGTGTTACTGGTAAAGAAAAAGGATGGAAGTATGCGGCTCTGTGTGGATTACAGGCAGCTGAACAAGGTCACCATAAAGAATAAGTACCCATTGCCGAGGATTGATGATCTCATGGATCAGTTACAAGGAACTGGGGTTTTCTCTAAGATCGACTTGCGATCCGGTTATCACCAGATAAGGGTGAGGGGTGAGGATATCCCTAAGACCGCTTTTAGGACTCGTTATGGTCATTACGAGTACACTGTAATGTCCTTTGGGTTGACGAACGCTCCTGCAGTATTCATGGATTACATGAATAGAGTGTTCCGTCCGTTTCTGGATAAATTTGCTGTTGTCTTCATTGACGACATACTAATTTACTCCAAGACTGAAGAAGAGCATGCGGAACACTTGAGGACCGTGTTGCAAATTCTAAAGGAGAAGAAACTCTATGCAAAACTGTCTCAGTGTGAGTTTTGGAAGGATGAGGTAAAGTTTTTGGGTCACGTGGTGAGTAAGAAGGGAATAGCCGTAGATCCAACTAAGGTGGAAGCTGTGATGGATTGGAGGCAACCAACCACAGTAACTGAGATAAGGAGTTTTCTGGGTTTAGCTGGCTATTACCGAAGGTTCATCAAAGGCTTTTCGCAATTAGCTTTGCCGTTGACAAAGTTAACCCGCAAAGACACTCCGTTTGTTTGGACTCCTGAGTGCGAGGAGAGCTTTTAGACATTAAAGAAAAAGTTGGCCACTGCACCTGTATTAGTGTTACCTGAGTCGAACGAACCATTTGAGGTGTACTGTGATGCCTCACTAAAGGGTCTAGGATGCGTGCTGATGCAGCATCATAATGTGGTGGCGTATGCCTCACGACAGTTGAGACCTCATGAAGTTAGTTACCCTACGCACGATTTGGAACTCGCTGTGGTCGTGTTTTCCTTGAAGGTGTGGAGGCATTATCTCTATGGGGTTAAGTTCCAAGTCTTCTCCGATCATAAGAGCTTGAAATATCTCTTTGATCAGAAAGAGCTTAATATGAGGCAAAGGAGGTGGATGGAATTATTGAAGGACTACAACTTTGAGTTGAATTACCATCTGGGAAAGGCAAATGTAGTGGCGGATGCGTTAAGTCGGAAGTCGTTATATGCGGCTTGGATGATGCTTCAAGAGGATAAGTTGCTCAAGGGATTCGAGAGTCTAAAAATTGGTGCTCGAGAAGTATCTGGAACCTTGTGTTTGAGCCGATTAGAAATCTCGAGTGACTTTAAGTCTGAACTCCTAAAGGCTAATGAAAATGATGAAGCGTTATGGAAGGTGTTACCGGCCATCGAGCAAGGAAAACAGTGGAGAGTGTCGGAAGAAAAAGATGGGTTATGGAGATTCAAGGGTAGAATTATTGTGTCGGATGTTGGCACTTTGAGGCAAGATATCTTAAAGGAGGCACACAAAAGCAGATTCTCCATTCACCCGGGAAGTACTAAGATGTACCATGATTTAAAGGCGATATTTTGGTGGCCAGGTATGAAGAATGATGTGGCAGAATATGTTTCAAAGTGCTTAACTTGCCAAAAGGTAAAGATTGAACATCAAAGACCTTCTGGGATGTTGCAACCTTTAGAGGTTCCGCAATGGAAGTGGGAAAGTATTGCAATGGACTTTGTGTCGGGATTGCTAAGGACTAGGACTGGTTTTGATGCTATCTGGGTGATTGTGGACCGACTAACGAAGTCAGCTCACTTTTTGCCCATTCGGATGACTTACACCCTTGAGGAGCTAGCTCGGTTATACATAAAGGAGATTGTGAGACTCCATGGTGTACCTGCTACTATAATCTCTGATAGAGATCCTCGTTTCACTTCGAGGTTCTGGGGTGCATTTCAGAAAGCTTTTGGAACCCGATTAAGCTTGAGTATAGCGTACCATCCTCAAACAGATGGTCAATCTGAGAGGACGATCCAAACACTAGAGGATATGTTGAGAGCTTGTGTTTTGGATCAACCAGCGAGTTGGGATCGGTATATGCCGTTAGTGGAGTTTGCATACAATAATAGTTAACATGCGAGCATTGGAATGGCTCCGTATGAGGCATTGTATGGGAGGAAATGTCAATCTCCGCTATGTTGGTATGAAGCTGGAGAGAAAGGCTTGTTGGGGCCGGAGATGATAGCTGAGACCACTGAACAAGTCAAGAAAATCCGAGATAGGATGCTTACGGCGCAAATTCGCCAGAAGAGTTACGCCGATCAAAGGCAGAAGCCCTTGGAATTTAAAGAAGGAGATCATGTTTTCCTGAAGGTTACTACGACCACAGGAGTAGGTAGGGCGATTAAAGCGAAGAAGTTGAATCCTCGATACATTGGTCCATTTCAGATCCTGGAGAGGATTGGACCGGTATGCGTACTGGATGGCTCTACCACCTCATCTTCAAACCTGCACAATGTGTTTCACGTGTCACAGCTTCGAAAATACACTCCTGATGCTAGCCATGTGTTAGAACCTGAATCGGTTCAGTTAAGAGAAGATTTGACGCTTCCGGTGGCTCCAGTTAGAATTGATGATACTAGTATCAAACGGTTGCGTGGAAAAGAGGTTTCATTAGTCAAAGTGGCTTGGAGTCGAGGCGGTGTTGAGGAACACACTTGGGAACTTGAGTCAGAGATGCGAACGGATTATCCACACTTATTCTCAGGTAATTGAATTCGAATTTTGTGGGCAAAATTCCCAATTAGGTGGGTAGAATGTAAGACCCGGTTAATTAATGGCTAATTAACCCATAAATGAGAATTTATTCTAGAAAGCCAAAAATGTTATTTTTATGGCTTAATATGATAGAGGAGATTGAGACGAGAATTTCGATACCAATTTTATAGAAATCGGACCAAGATTGGACCGAACGGGCCAAACCGGTCCAACCGGACCCAAAATGGGCCCTTGACCCAACTAAACTAAACCAAAACCCTAGTTTTCAGCATTCTCTCTCCTCACTTATCACTCAAACACGCTGAAATGGAGTAAGGGAGGGGAAGAACACTCTCTCAAACTTCTATCTCTCACTTGATCTTCAAACCACCATAACTTTTGATCTAGAGCTCCGATTGCCACACTGTTTGCGGCCACGCGTTCACCGCGGAGAGCTCTACAAAACCTATACAATCAATCTTAAGGTAAGCCACGTTTTTCTCTTCGAAATTCCAGCCCTTGTTTTCGAGTTTCATGGATAAAATGTTGAGATTTTGGGCTCTTTGATGTTATAGGACCCAACTCTCTTGAAGGAGAAGGTTAATCTTGTCTCCTTGGACCTTGGGTGTGGTAAGATTCTCAACCCTAGTGTAATTTGTTGTTCTATGATGTTGGGTATTGAGATGTAGTGTATGGGTATGATGATTGTGGCTTAGGTTGTGTATATGTGAAAGTTGGAGCTTGATTGGTGATTTTAGAAAGCTTGGGAGAGGGTTTTGTGTGATAAAATCTATTCTTGGAGGTGTTGAGACCTTGAGAGCTTGTGGACAAGGGGTTTGGAAGTGCTCCGGTTGAGCTTGGGAAATCGGCTAAGGTATGGTTTCGGTTTCTCGTATCTAATATGTAATGTGGTAGGAAATACTTAGGCTAGAGGCCCTAAGATAGGCATTGAATTGATGATGTTGTTGATTGGTTGAGATATATGATGTGATCATATATGTGATTATGAATATTGATGCCTTGGTTGTGTGATGTATGAGAAAATGCATGTTGTGATATATGCTTGATGAATGATTAAGACTGAATTGGTGGGTGGTACCATGTTGATGGTGAGTATGATGATGATTACGTATAATGATGGTTGATTGGAAATGGTATTATTGGAAATTGGGATGAGGAAGAATGTATGACATGATATTGTGTTTGTCCTTTAGCCATTTGATTGAGAAGTGTTAAAATGGTTGGATGTGGTTTTGGGAATTTTGGGTAAAGTGTCAATGTGTGAGTTGAGGATGGCTTGATGTTGATTTTGGTACATTTTGATTGATTTCAAAGAAAAGGGATGAAATCAGCTTGTTTTGATTGATTTTGAAAAGAGTTGAAAGTGGCATGTTTTGAAAATGGCACTTTGTGGTTTTGTATGAAAATATGGCTTTTGGGCATACTTTGATGGGACATAACTTGGACTACAGATCTCTGTTTTGTGCCAAATTTATTTAAAAATGAACTTGGATCCGGGATGTCCATGCCGTTCGAAGAACGGGTGAAAAACAATTTAAAATGAGAAAATTATGTCCGTCGGAAGATTGGGGATTGAATCTGTAAATTCTGCAGCTTTTAACTTAGAAAATTTCTTAGCAGAATGACCCTCCACGCGTAGGCGCACTTGGTGCGTGCGCGTCGTTCTTCAAGAAAGCACCATCCACGCGTGCGCGTGGTGTGCGCGATCGCGTCGATGCGCTGCACCAAATGCCCAGCTATTTTCCCGAGAGTTTTGCCAGTTTTATGCCTGGGGCGCAAGAGCACCCACGCGTACGCGTGGCTGACGCTCGTGCGTCGTTTGGTTATTTTTCAACCCGCGCGTCCGCACGTATGATTCTTGCGCGTCGATGAGATTTTGTGGCCATCCACGCGTGCGCGTGGAGTGCGCGTACGCGTGGCCCTGTTCTCATCCCAAAGTTGATTTTTGAGTTTTAAAAGCCAATTTTCATACTTCTAAGCCTCCGATCTCACCACTTATGTCTTGAATCATTATAATATGCCTAGCAATGAGGCAAGGGGCTAGTAAATGTGGTAACTTGCGAGTGAAGCAAGGGAAAAATGAATGATCAATGAGGATCAAAGATGATTATGTGAGATGTGGAGGATGGCGGTGGAAGTGCTTGTTATGCCATGGGCCGAAGGGCCGTAATTGTTAATGAATTGGCTTGTTATGGATTTAACCGTGAGCCGGATGGCTGGATTATCGCCGTGTTACAGCAGAGCCATGTTTATGGCTAAGTCTAAATGCATATATGTTGTTGAATGAATTGTGAATGTTTGCACTTCCACCATCGGAGATGAGGGTTTCCCTGGGAGGAAGCAGTGGCTAGCCACCACGTGCTCCAGGTTGAGACTCGAAGCTCTTGTGGCCCTATGTCGTAAGTGTAGCCGGGCACTGTGAAAGGCCCGGATGAGCTCGCCCCCGTAAATATTCACCAGTGAGGGTGATAGATATGGATCATGATTATGATCAAGTTTATGATGAGTATAACTCGAGTTGGGGATGCGCGACAGAGGGACAGTCCAATAGTTAGCTACCGGAACTTGTCGGGTTGGCTCTATAACCGACAGATGATATCATTAGCCACTAGGGACAGGCATTCATCATATGCATACTATATGAATTATTTGAGATTGCCTATTTGACTGCATATTACTTGCTAATTGTCTAAATGCCTTATCTGTTCCTATTTGTAAATCTCTTGTCTGATATAACTGTGTTTGCTATATTATACTCCTGCTGGTGGTTGGGAGGTCTGAAGGAATTGGAAAGGGAAGTATTAGTTAGACTGAAGGATCTTTAGTCAGTTGCCACTTACGGTTTAGTTTGTTTATAAGCTTTGATATTATCTGGAGGAAGTTCTCGGATTGACTTCGGCTTTCCTCTATTATTATGTATTATATATGTGGAAGTCGTTACCATGCTGGGGACCTCTGGTTCTCACCCATGCGGATTTTGTGGTTTTCAGATGCAGGACGTGAGGTTTCTCGCTGAGGCATGCTGGAGACTTCTGGATTAGCGAAGATCCTTTGTTCTCGGGACTTGGTGAACGAAAATTACTTCACACTATGTAATTCTGCACAACTGACCAGCAAGTGCACTGGGTCGTCCAAGTAATACCTTACGTGAGTAAGGGTCGATCCCACGGAGATTTTTGGCTTGAAGCAAGCTATGGTTATCTTGCAACTCTTAGTCAGGATATTAATTAGTGGCTATCAATTGACTTGCAAATGAACAAGAGAGCATGAATTAAAGGTTACTTGTTATGCAGTAAATGAGAATATGTTGGAGTTTTGGAGATGCTTTGCCTTTTGAATCTCTGCTTTCTCTCTATCTTCTTCTTCACGCACGCACGTCCCTCCTATGGCAAGCTGTATGTTGGAGGATCACCGTTGTCAATGGCTACCATCCTTCCTTTCAGTGAAAATGGTCCAGGTGCGCTGTCACCGCACGGCTAATCATCTGTAGGTCCTCGATCATACCGGAATAGGATTCGCTATCCTTTTGCATCTGTCACTACGCCCAGCACTCGCGAGTTTGAAGCTCGTCACAGTCATCCAATCCCAGAATCCTACTAGGAATACCATAGACAAGGTTTAGACTTTCCGGATTCTCAAGGATGCTGCCAATGGATTCTAGCTTATACCACGGAGATTCCGATTAAGGAATCTAAGAGATACTCATTCAATCTAATGTAGAACGGAGGTGGTTGTCAGGCACACGTTCAAAGGTTGAGAATGGTGATGAGTGTCACGGATCATCACATTCATCATAATAAGGCGCAAATGAATATCTTAGATAGGAACAAACATGATTGAATAGAAAACAGAAATACTGGCATTAACTCATCGAGGCACGGCAGAGCTCCTCACCCCCAACAATGGAGTTTAGAGACTCATGCCGTCAAAAGGTACAAATTTTAGATCTAAAATGTCATGAGATACAAAATAAATCTCTAAAAGTTGTTTAAATACTAAACTAGTAACCTAGGTTTACAGAAAATGAGTAAACTATGATAGATGGTACAGAAATCCACTTCTGGGACCCACTTGGTGTGTGCTGGGGCTGAGACTAAAGCTTCTCACGTGCATAGGGCTGTTTTGGGCATTCTACGCCAGCTTTGGATCCAATTCTGGCGTTGAACTCCAACTCCTAACTTGTTTCTGGCGCTGGACGCCAGACAGTAGCATGGAACTGGCGTTGAACGCCAGTTTACGTCGTCTATCCTTGAGCAAAGTATAGACTATTATATATTGCTGGAAAGCCCTGGATGTCTACTTTTCAACTCAATTGGAAGCGCGTCATTTGGAGTTCTGTAGCTCCAAAAAATCCACTTTGAGTGCAGGGAGGTCAGAATCCAACAGCATCAGCAGTCCTTTTTCAGCCTGAATCAGATTTTTGCTCAGCTCCCTCGATTTCAGCCAGAAAATACCTGAAAAAAATCAGTTGATGAACTTACACTTCTTTTCCCATCATGATGCAATAGATCATCACTGCTCTTCTGATAGTGACTTCAGAACGGTTGCTAGTGGGCAGTAGAGAATGCCCAATGAAGTCCAGCCATCCTCTGGCGACTGGTTTGAGATCTTCTCTTTTGAGTTGATTTGGAACACCCTTCGTGCTGGTGGTCCACCTGGCTCCAAGGATACATATATCCTCTAGAATCTTATCCAGGCCCTTGTCTGTTCTCATCATTCTTCTATTGAAGGAGTTTGGATCATCTTTCAGCTGAGGTTGCTTTAAGATCTCCCTGATCTTGTCAGGGTGGGTATGAACAATCTTTCCTCTGATCATGGTCCGATAGTCATAGATAGTAGATCCAGATAGTCTTTGTCTGTCTGTATGCCACATATTAGCATAGAACTCCTGGACCATATTCCTTCCCACTTTCGTTTCAGGATTGGCTAGGATCTCCCAGTTCCTGATTCAAATTTGCTCCTGGATCTCCGGATATTCGTCTTCTTTCAGATCGAATCTGACTTCCGGGATCACTGATCTTAGGCCCATTATTTTGTAATAATGGTCTGAATGTTCTTTAGTTAAGAACTTCCCTTGATTCCAAAATGGTTTTGGAACACTCTCTTTCTTGCCTCTTGGAGTGGGTTGTTTTCCTTTAGGAGCCATGATCTTAGTGATCACGGATAAGCACACCAAACTTAGAGGTTTGCTTGTCCTCAAGCAAAAGAAAAGAAAGGAGAGGGAGAGAAGGAGAGCTAGGTGCAATGGTGGATGGGAGGGGAGGGAGGCCGAACCCATATTTAAAGGGAGAGGGGGGTGGGTTTTCGAAAAATAGGGAGAAAGATAAGATAGAAGATATGATTTTTAGAAAAGAAAAAAAAATATGATAAGAAAAGATATGATTTAAAATTGAAAAGATATGAAAGATATCTGAAAAAGATAGATTTAGAATTTTGAAAAAGATAGTATGGATATTTGAAAAAGATATTGCTTAGTTGAAAAGATTTTTTGAATGAAAAGAGAGAGATTTGTTTTGAAAATTTTGAAAAAGAGTTGAGTTGGATTGAAAAAAAGGATTTGTGCTTATGGATTAAGATACATTTAATATTTTTAAAGAAGGGTTTTTAGAAATTGGGGATTTTAGAAAGCAGGGTTCTTAACATGTTTATGCAAGAAATCATGAATTGGAACATGAAAATTAGGATTAAAATGAAAAATATGAAAAAAATGAATTTACCTCCTCCCCACCATCCTGGCGTTTGAACGCCCAAACGCTGCATGTTTTGGGCGTTCAACGCCCAAATGCTATTTCTCCTGGGCGTTCAACGCCCAGCTGCTGCTTATTTCTGATGTTGAACGCCAGGAAGTCCTTTGTTACTGGGCGTTTTTCTGAACGCCCGGAACGCTGTAAATCTGGCGTTAAACGCCCAGAAAGAGCTTCTTTCTGGCGTTCAACGCCCAGATGGCTATCCTTACTGGCGTTCAACGCCCAGTGGATGCTTCTGTTGGGCGTTGAACGCCCAAAACAGACTTTTACTGGCATTTTCTTGCCAGTGAGCTCTTTTTCTCTGTTTTGCGTGCAGAATCCTTCTATAACCCTGTGAACTTATCCAATTGACTCTTTACCTTAGGATCATTGAATTTTATATAAACAAATAAAATCAAGAATAGGGCAAAATGCTTAGAAGAAGTGATGCCCCATGGCGGGGTTGCCTCCCAGCAAGCGCTTCTTTATTGTCTTTAGCTGGACCTTGCTGAGATTTTAATATAGCTTCAACCTTGAGCACTCTTGCTCAACATTGCCTTCAAGATAGTGCTTGATTCTCTGTCCATTAACAATGAACTTCTTATCAGAATCAATATCTTGAAGCTCCAACATATGGTCCCCTCCACCGGGACTTCAGTTTCCTGGGGAATAGCCTGAGCCTAGAGTTAAACAACAGAACCTTTTGTCCTGGTTCAAAGATTCTAGATGACAGCTTCCTGTCATGCCATTTTTTTTATTTTTCTTTATAAAGCTTGGCATTTTTGAAAGCAGTGAATCTGAATTCCTCTAGTTCATTTAACTGGAGCAATCTTTTTTCTCCAGCTAATTTGGCATCAAAGTTTAAGAATCTGGTTGCCCAGTAGGCTTTATGTTCCAGTTCCACGGGCAGGTGACATGCCTTACCATACACAAGTTGGTATGGAGAGGTCCCTATAGGAGTCTTGAATGCTGTTCTGTATGCCCACAGAGCATCATCCAAGCTTCTTGCCTAATCCTTTCTACGGGTACTTACAATCCGTTCTAGGATTCTTTTGAGCTCTCTGTTAGAGACTTCAGCTTGTCCATTAGTCTGCGGATGATATGGAGTCGCCACCTTGTGGCGAATCCCATACCGGACCATGGCAGAGTAAAGCTGTTTGTTGCAGAAGTGAGTGCCCCCATCACTGATTAGTACTCAAGGGACCCCAAACCTGCTGAAGATATATTTCTGGAGGAACTTCAGCACTGTTTTAGTATCATTGGTGGGTGTGGCAACGGCCTCTACCCATTTTGATACGTAGTCAACAGCCACCAGAATATAAGTGTTTGAGTATGATGGTGGAAAAGGTCCCATGAAGTCAATTCCCCATACGTCAAACAACTCAATCTCCAAGATTCCTTGTTGAGGCATGGCGTAACCATGAGGCAGATTACCAGCTCTTTGGCAACTGTCACAGTTACGTAGAAACTCCCGGGAATCTTTATAGAGTGTGGGCAAATAGAAGCCATATTGGAGGACTTTGGTGGCTGTTCGCTCACCTCCAAAATGGCCTCCATATTGTGATCCATGGCAATGCCATAGGATCCTCTGTGCTTCTTCTCTAGGCACACATCTCTGGATTATTCCGTCTGCACATCTCTTAAAGAGATAGGGTTCATCCCACAAGTAGTACTTTGCATCAGTAATTAATTTTTTCTTTTGTTGCCTGTTGTACTCTTTGGGTATGAACCTTGCAGCTTTATAGTTTGTAATGTTTGCAAACCATGGTGTTTCCTGAATGGCAAATAAATGCTCATCCGGAAAAGTCTCAGAGATCTCAGGAGAGGGGAGGGACGTCCCTTCTACTGGCTCTATCCGGGACAGATGATCAGCCACTTGGTTCTCTGTCCCTTTTCTGTCTCTTATTTCTATATCAAACTCTTGCAAAAGCAACAACCATCTTATGAGCCTGGGTTTTGAATCCTGCTTTGTGAGTAGATATTTGAGAGCAGCATGGTCAGTATACACAATCACCTTTGATCCTACCAAGTATGATCTAAACTTGTCAATGGGCAGAAGCTTGTCAAGTAATTCTTTTTCTGTGGTTGTGTAATTTTTCTGTCCAATCCTTCTTATGACTCAAGATCTCTTTCATGAACTTGGCATAAGAAGGTATTTGCTCAAGTGCCTCTGCAAATGGAATCTTTATTTCAAGAGTCCTGAGATAATCTGCAAAGTGAGCAAATTACTTATCCTGCTCCTCTTGGCGGAGTTTTTGAGGATAAAGTATCTTGGCTTTATATTCCTCAACCTTAGTTGCTGTAAGTTTATTTCCTACAGAAGTGGTTGAGGAAGCCTTTTTAGATGGGTTGTCATCAGCACTTGTGTGTGTCTGATCCCTCACTGGCAATTGAAGGCCAGAGTTAGGAGCTGGAGTGGCGTTAGATGCCAGCTTCCCAGTTCTTCCTGGCGTCTGAACGCCAGAACTATGCTCCTTTTGGGCGTTCAACGCCAGATCCTTGCTTGTTTCTGGCGTTGAACGCCAGTCCTGAGGATGGTCTGGGCGTTCAGCGCCAGCCTTCCACCAAATTTCTGGCGTTTTAGCGCCAGAATTATTTTTCCCTGGGCTCTTACTGTCCTCTGGTGGATTTTGGATGGTTTGCTCATTTCTTGGCTTCTTGCTGCCTTGAGGTGGGGTATTTAATGTTTTCCCACTTCTTAATTGGATTGCTTGGCATTTTTCTGTTATTTGTCTTGACAGCTGCTGCTTTGTTTACTTCAATTGTTCTTCCATGTTTATATTAGCCATCCTTGTCTCTTGTAGTTTATCCTTGAATTCAGCTAATGCTTTGTTAGAAAATCCAATTGTTGATTGAATTCAGCAGCTTGCTCTGCAGGACTGAGTTCAGCAGTTACTGTTTTAGCCTCTTCTTTCATGGAAGAGTCACTGCTTAGGTACAGATGCTGATTCCTGGCAACTGTATCAATGAGCTCTTGAGCTTCTTCAATTGTCTTTCTCATGTGGATAGATCCACCAGCTGAGCAATCTAAAGAGATCTGAGCTCTTTCTATAAGCCCATAATAGAAGATGTCTAACTGAACTCACTCTGAAAATATTTCAGAGGGGCATTTTCTTAGCATCTCTCTGTATCTCTCCCAGGCATCATAAAGAGATTCATTATCTCCTTGTTTAAAGCCTTGGATGTCTAACTGAACCCACTCTGAAAACATTTCAGAGGGGCATTTTTGTAGCATCTCTCTGTATCTCTCCCAGGCATCATAAAGAGATTCATTATCTCCTTGTTTGAAGCCTTGGATGTCCAGCCTTAGCTGTGTCATCCGTTTTGGGGGAAAGTATTGATTCAGGAATTTTTCTGTCAGCTGTTTCCATGTCCTTATGCTAGCTTTAGGTTGGTTATTTAACCACCTCTTAGCTTGATCTTTTACAGCAAATGGAAACAGTAATAGTCTGTAGACATCCTGATCTATTTTCTTATCATGCACTGTGTCAGCAATTTGTAAAAATTGTGCCAGAAACTCTGTAGGTTCTTCCTGTGGAAGACCGGAATACTGGCAACTTTGCTGCACCATGATAATGAGCTGAGGATTCAACTCAAAGCTACTGACTCTAATGGAAGGTATGCAGATACTACTCCCATATGAAGCAGTAGAGGGGTTAGCATATGACCCCAGAGTCCTCCTGGACTGTTCATTTCCACTTAGATCCATGATGGAGAAAGGGAGATGATGTAAAAAAAATATTTATTTTTATTTATTTATTTATTTAATTATTTTGAAAATAAAATAAATTAAAATAAAATAAATTAAAATAGGTGAAGATTTTCGAAAAAATGAGGAGAGAGGAAGTGGTTAGGAAGTTTTGAAAAAGATATGATTTGGAAAAGATTTTAAAGTTTGAAAAAAATTTGAATTTTTAAAAATAATTTTCGAAATTTTGTTTTAAAAATAGAGAGAAAAGATATTTTTGAATTTAGTGAGGAAAGAGAAAAACAATGAAATAGCCCAAGATTTAAAATTTTTAGATCTAATGCTCCTTGTTTTCGAAAATTTTGGAGGGAAAACACCAAGGAACACCAAACTTAAAAATTTTTAGATCAAGACACAAGGAAAACTCAAGAACACTTTGAAGACTCACAAGAACACAAGAACATGAAGAAAGAACACCAAACTTAAAATTTTTAGAAAACCAAACTAAAATTTTCGAAAAAAAGAAAAAAAAAACAAAGAAAAATCAACAAGAAAACACCAAACTTAGAGTTTGGCACAAGATTTATTCAAAGAAAAATTATTTTTGAAAAAGATTTTTAAAAATAGGATAGCCAATTACCAAGAACATAAGCACCACGCTCTAACTAATTGAGCTATAAATTTAAAGTGTTTTAACAATGTATAAATAATAAAAGACTCTAAACCAAAAAGAAAAATTTTTCCTAATCTAAGCAACAAAATAAACCGTCAGTTGTCCAAACTCAAACAATCCCCAGCAACGGCGCCAAAAACTTAGTGCACGAAAATTACTTCACACTATGTAATTCCACACAACTGACCAGCAAGTGCACTGGGTCGTCCAAGTAATACTTTACATGAGTAAGGGTCGATCCCACGGAGATTGTTGGCTTGAAGCAAGCTATGGTTATCTTACAACTCTTAGTCAGGATATTAATTAGTGGCTATCAATTGACTTGCAAATGAACAAGAGAGCATGAATTAAAGTTTACTTGTTATG
>NC_029787.2:50955473-50964180 GCF_000816755.2 Arachis ipaensis
GAACAAACATGATTGAATAGAAAACAGAAATACTGGCATTAACTCATCGAGGCACAGCAGAGCTCCTCACCCCCAACAATGGAGTTTAGAGACACATGCCATCAAAAGGTACAAAGTTTAGATCTAAAATGTCATGAGATACAAAATAAATCTATAAAAGTTGTTTAAATACTAAACTAGTAACCTAGGTTTACAGAAAATGAGTAAACTATGATAGATGGTGCAGAAATCCACTTCTGGGGCCCAGTTGGTGTGTGCTGGGGCTTAGACTAAAGCTTCTCACGTGCATAGGGCTGTTTTGGGCATTCAACGCCAGCTTTGGATCCAATTCTGGCGTTGAACTCCAACTCCTAACTTGTTTCTGGCGCTGGACGCCAGATAGCAGCATGGAATTGGCGTTGAACGCCAGTTTACGTCATCTATCCTTGAGCAAAGTATGGACTATTATATATTTATTGAAAGCCCTGGATGTCTACTTTCCAAACGCAATTGGAAGCGCGTCATTTGGAGTTCTGTAGCTCCAGAAAATCCACTTTGAGTGCAGGGAGGTCAGAATCCAACAGCATCAGCAGTCCTTTTTCAGCCTGAATCAGATTTTTGCTCAGCTCCCTCGATTTCAACCAGAAAATACCTGAAAACACAGAAAAACATACAAACTCATAGTAAAGTCTAGAAATATGAATTTTTCCTAAAAGCTACTGAAAATAAACTAAAAACTAACTAAAATACACTAAAAACTATATGAAATTAACCCCAAAAAGCGTATAAAATATCCGCTCATCAGGACTCCGTCTTGGTTTATATATCTTGTTTAGATACTTTTACCTCCACTAAATAATACAAACTATGATGACTCCTTCTAGAGGGGATTTTTGGAGAATAGGTTTCTATATTTGTGTCCCTTTGGGTTTCCTTTGGGGTTTCCTTATTTTATTATATGTATATATTACTATGCTCGGACCGGTTATCTTCGCAACTGGATTTTGAGTCTCGATATTCCTGTTTTTGACACTCTTTGTATATATATATGATCTCGCGTTAGCTTATCCCTGTTCATTACGTTATCGATCGGAGTGTTGCGCTTTCGAGTTACGGTTTTCGTTTACCCCTTTTTCTACAAAGGCTCCTAGTTATAATCAATTATTCATACTACTATACGTACTAAATTTTTGTTTTAGAGGTCGTAATACCTTGCCATCTCTAAATTATGACTTAAGCATAAGACTCTGTATGGTAGGGTGTTACAACTCTTCAATCATTAGCACAACAATATTCATCATAACAATACCAACCATTCCAAAAAATACCATTCAAATAAATACCATTCACTATCTCATCCATACCATTACTTTTCCATAATCATAAACCCTTCATTCATCACTATCATATTAGCATATATACAAACATACACTTAACTCCCATTATCAATTACTCAACACAAGCACCACATCAATTTATCCATCAACATCACAAACACTAACCATTCAACACATTTACCCATTTCAACTTATCATATAGTGCGCTAGCCTATATTTTCACAAAACCTTATATGTTAAACGTGCGAAACCTAAACTATACCTTAGCCGATCACTATATTTAATCCAAGGCAGCCACACGAATCACAACCACAACCCCTCACAAGCTTGAGAAACCAACCAAAGTCTTAGCTCTAATCACCACCAAGCATCCAAATGCTTACTTTTCAATTCCAATGCACACACACACACACAGAGATATATTCCAAATTCAGATTTTACATAATAAAATTAAAATTGAATTAAGGTTTAGGTGATCCTTACTGCACCCACACGCATAGCAACTCAAACCCGATAAGCTCCGCAAGCTAAATTGAACCTAGAACACTAAATTGACAAAATCTCACTATAAGGGTTCAATTTCAAGAATAGAAAAGGGGGCAGAAAATCTGAGATAGAATTGGAGCTTACCGGTAAAATTGATCTGACAGAAATGTAGAGCTCGACGCGCTGGACGCGTGGCAGCAAACGGTGCAGCAATCGAAGCCCGAATGAGGAAGTTACGGTGGATTGATGGTGGTGTTAGGTTATGTTTCTTTCCCCTTTTACCATGGCATGCTTTCAGCGTTGTGCTGAATGAATGAGGAGAAGAGGGTTTTCTTCTCTTAATTGATGGGCTGCTTGTTAGGCTTGGGCCCATTTTTGGGTCCGGTTCAACCGGTTTGGCACGTTTGACTCAATTTTGGGCTAAATTATTTGAAATTAGTGTCAAAATTCTCGTTTTGAAGAGCTGTATCCTATTTTGATATTGGATTTATATTTTTAATTTTTCTAATTAAAATTCAATTTATTGACTAATTATTTACTGATTTTAGCGGAATTTACATAATTCATGTGGGTATTAGTCGACCTAAAGAAAGATTTATATTTGACAAAATTACACATATATACTAATGGTAACTATATACTTAGGTAATTGAATAAAAATAAATCAATACTCATTACTTATGCGGACAATGATCGACTCAAAGGAAGTACTCAAACACTTGAAAGGAGGTTGTGACAAATATCACGTTTGGTGTATAAAGAGTGACATGTCTCTAATTTGTTTTGATTTAGAAGTCAATTTGGTTTCAATGCTTAGACATACTTATTGAGTAGATTTGACCTTTTCATTCACATAAATTGTCTATAAAAAATTTTATAAATTAAAGTTGTATAATATCAAATGATGTTATTCATCGTTTTTGGACAATGACAACCTAGAGAAAGTTAAGATAATAAGTTTTTATTATTATTACATTATTGTTAAAGAGTCATATTATTTGAATTTGAAATATATATATAATTTGATTCTTATTTTTATTTGAACAAATTTGGTTATTCTTTTTCAACTAGAAAGAGACAAATTATGTTTTATTTACAAATTTAAATATATATTTGATACAAGTTTTTTTTTTGAAATAACCCTAAATTTACTTTAATTACTGAGTTTTCTTTGAATATATCTTATTTCTATCTCATTTAAGTGAAGTATGACTACTCATATTTTGATACCAGAATCATTTTGAAAAAAAGAGCATTAAAAATGGTAGTTTAGATTCTTGATAAAGTTTTAAAATTTTGTATAATCTTGTACTATTTTGGGAGTATTTATATTTATTATCCCACCATTAAGATATTTTTTTATAATAGAAAGTTGATAGTTCTTTGAGAGTATTGAGTTTGAGAGTAAAGATAGTCAATATTTTATCTTAAAGACAAACTTAGCATGTTAAAAACAAACGTCATTTGGTATATCCACTAAAAAAATTATCTCATTTTATGTGGGATATTATGTATTCATGTCATGAGCAAAAAGAATAAGTCCATAAAAGACAACAACATTTAAGACTCATCTCATTAATTACCTAAAAGTATTAAATTATTGATATTCAAAATCAAATGGACTAAATAGGTAATATGGAGATATAAAGTATGTTTTGTTGTAAAAAATTCCACTAAAAATTAAGACATTGGATACAAGGAGACTTTTCTTTCAGTTTTATGAAAAAACTTACTTAGAACCATAATGACATTGATGATATATTTTGATCTTGAGTCACTATAGATGAATATAAGAAATTTTTTATCAATGATAATACTAATGAGACAATTGATATGTAGAAATTTTGTGTCATAAGATGTAAATAAGTATATACACTACAAGTTAAAAAATTCGATCTATAGACACAAGAAAACTTCTAATCATTAGTATTTTATATTTCATCGAGTTATTATCTTATATGATTTTGTGATAAAAAGTGGTTGATAATTGTATACTAGTTTAGTAGGAATAAATATATTTTCATTATTTTTGTGTCTGTGGCATGCAAAATTTAAATAAATTTATATACTCAACTCTAAGAGATATAAGTAAAGTCTCATTAGGTGCCTCAAGAAAGTTATAAGTTTAAAATGCATAAGGTTTTTTATGATTCAGCAGTAATCTGATGGATATCGAGGATATACATTTACAGTGATTGTATACATTGTTGATATCTTTAGCAAATATTTGAGTAAGTTGGAAATGGATCATAAATAGTAGTCAAACAAATTTTGTTATAATAAAATATTACATGTTTACATATATGAAGTTAGAAAATAAAGTTATAGTTTGGTATTCAGATTTTGACTTTGTTGGATGTCAAGACAAGTTTGATCTATTGCAGGTATATTCATATACTCCAAGACTAGCAAAATCTCTAAACATCATCTACGAGGGGATGATCAACATCTGAGTGCTGACTTTCTAAAACATCTGAATACAAGAATCAATAGCAAATGTGCCTCTGTCGAACCCAGTCTCTACATATCCACCAACCCCACTACCACCGAGCCCTACATGTCCCGAACCCATGGCACTCCTATGAGGTACGCCTGCAACACTACCCTAGTTGTCATTAACACCACCTCTGCCACCCCTACGTCCGGCTCAGGTTCGACGAATACAATGCTTGCCCTGTGATGTGGGCTAGGTGTCGGTCTAGAATTTTCACAAGTTTATAAAACTTGAATTCATTGTAAGCATAGTCCTAAACCAGAAAATGACCCTATCAAAGTTTAAAAAATTATCACAATTCAAATCAAATAACTGGAAGTTCTAAATTCTGGGTCGTTCTCCCACATAATTGCCATTGGGTGTTCGTATTATTGGTTATGAGAAAAAAAGTGGTTTGATAACAATTAACAAGAATTTAAATGACAAGAAATTAAAAGAGCAAGCAATAACTAAACGTCAGAGGAAATTAATCTAAGAGCAATTAAAACAAAGGTAAGGAAATTCAAATGCTAAAAGGATCTTGACACGGGTTGAGAGTCAAGGACCACTATCCTTGTCATTAACCACGAATATGGCAGTTGTGAAGAGTTAATACCATTTCGTCGATCTCTAAACATTGAGAAAAATTAAGCAGGCATAATTGATCTCAATCCACAAATCCTAACTAACTTACTAATTAAATTTGGTAAAAGATTAGCGTTAGTAGAAATCAAATCAACTAACAACCCTAAATCACCAATCAATATTGGATATCAATGACTCAAGGTCATCTAAATCTTCAATCCTAAGGCGAGAAGGAAAATCTACTTAATAACTAAAAGAGGAATTTCATCAAACACTTGGAATACATAAAAGGAAAATATCATAAATTGTAAGAATAATAAAATCTATAATTACCAAAATAAGAAAGCAATAACAACAATTCAAATAAGCAACAATAAACATGAAAAATATCAATTGCATTAAGGGAAATTAAAAATTCAACAAGATAGTTTATAAACTAAAATGTAGCAAAATAGAGAAATTAACAAGAGAAACTAGGCAAATTAAGATAGTAGAGTAAGAAAATGTAAAGAAAACTATGGAGGCAGGTGATCGCGAGGTTTGAATTTATGAGGTCGTGGTGTCGAATAAAGGAACACAATTTTCCGATAAGAAGTTCGGAGAGTTCCTGTCAGGCCATGGAATCAAACAAAAGTTCTAGTCCATAGAACACCCCATTGCAATGGAAAAGCCGAGGTGGCGAACAAGGTCATTCTGAGTGGGCTGAAGAAACACTTGGATCAGAGGAAAGGCTCTTGTGCGAACGAGTTAGCTTTGGTCTTGTGGTCCTATAGAACAACACTAAAATCCTCTACCGGTGAGATGCCTTTTCGGCTTACTTATGGTGTGGATGCGGTGATCCCCGGGGAAATTGGAGAATCGAGCCCAAAACTGCTCCTCGGGACAACTGACGAAGCATCTGAGAAGGACCTGATAGACAAGACCAGGGAGATGGCCCACTTGTCAGAAGCAGCGCTGAAGCAGAAGTTAGCACTGCGCTACAATCGCAAGGTCTAAACAGTAGGTTTGAGGAAGGCGACCTAGTGCTACGACGCAACGATATCGGTCCGCCAACCCGGGGAGAAGGGAAGCTCTCCCCCAATTGGGAAGGACCCTACAGGATAAAAGAAGTGCATGGAAAGGGCACCTACAAGTTGGAGCAGTTAAACAGGAAGGAGATTTCGAGGACTTGGAATGCAACAAACCTTAGGAGATTTTACTCCTACGGACTTGACAATCTCCCGTCCAACCGGTTATCTTTCCTCTCTCTCAAGCTCGTTTGATGTCTCTACTTTCATTTACTTTGTTTTACTTTTCAGAATTTACCTGTATTATCATGAGTTATTAAATTAGGGGCATCATATCGGCCCAACAACAATAAAACGACAAGTTCAGAATACAAATACAAAGGACATCACATTGGCCCGACAACAAAAAGAATTCAAATAAATATTACATGTTCTAAAGCATGTCATTTCCTTAGGATATCAAAGATCTTGCCATCTTCAATCATTTTAAAGGCACCGACATTGGAAGTGTCGAAGTTGGGAGCAAGAAAAGAGACATGGGCCTTGATTGCCTCCTCGGTAGCAGGTATGGCATCCCAAGCGTCCTTGGGGATCTCCTTATTTTACTTTTTCACGTTCGCGGTCTCCTGGTGAGCAGAGTCTATCAATTTTCATGGCCTCTGCTAGGTTCTCCTCCAACTCTTTCACTTTTTTTCCTTCACGGTGGCCCGACCTTGTGCATCATTAAGTTGCTTGAAGAGGAAGAGGTCTCGGTCAACGAGGCAATTTATCTCCTCACTTGCCTCCTTCACCTTCTCCCCTTCGACAAGTCAAGTCCTCAGGGCTTCCCCATTAGCTTTCAAGTTAGCAATATCTCTTTGGGTAGCTCTATGTTTCACCTCTAGAACCTGGCACGGAGCCAAGACTGGTTCCACGTTTCTGGAAATGGCGGCACCCCAAAGAATGCTCCGGTACGTCCACCTCACCTGAACGGCCAAATCCTCATCCCGGAAGAAATCCTCAGTGTCTGGCAAGAGTTGGGAGTCAATAAAGAACCCTACGTCAAAATTTTCTCTATCACAATTAGAACTTTCCTTGAGCTGGAGTCAGTTTTCCTCTTTTTGGGGTTGGGGATGACGATCACTTTTGTCTCTGGCTCAACTACAACCCTTTACCCCGAACAGCCTCGTCGGTGGCAATGTTCCCGGGAGGTGTCTCGGTCAGAAGCCGCAATTGAGGTTCACCCTTGCCGGTCGGGGGAGCCTCGGGTTCAGGGGTAGGGGTGTCCGAACTATCCTCATCATCTCCAAGAAAAAGATGGGTCATCATACGGCTCAAAGAATATGCTTGGCGGCTATCCCAACTGCAAAAGAAGCAAAAAGCAAAGTTATGAAATTGGAAGCAAAACAGCAAGGCACGGGACGGGAAAACGGAAGAACAACAATAAAGGACAGGATCTTACCCACACAATTGCGACCGGTCTCCTAGTCATCTATTAAGAGATGAGGATTGAGGTTGTTAGAACCCAAAATCGCCAACAAGACATCGGCGATCTGTTGGTTCTGCCAACCTAATCTATCATAAGTCACTTTTATTAAGTAATTAGAGCCGTCACCAAAGCTCCAGTAGGTCGGTATGCGCCTTTCTCCCTTAAGGGTAAGCCAAAAACGGTGACAACCTCAAGCTGGCCTTACTTTGAAGAAAGTTTCTATAAAACCATGGAATGAATCCTCAAAGAGATCGAAGATTTGTCGGTCTTGCACAGCTCGGAAGGAAAGGTACCCCTTTTTATGCTTGCCCTCTTGGGAGGGATTTGTAAGTAAGAAAAAGAAGAGGAAAACTTCGACGAAGGACGAAAGCTCCAGGTACTCGCAAACCATCTCGAAGAATTGGATGGCTGCCCAGCTGTTCGGATGAAGTTGTGAAGGAGCAACGTCACACCGGTTTAAGAGGCCAATGACAATCGGAGAAAAAGAAAGACGAACTCCTAGAATTGTGAACTTGGGCTTGTACACCCACATCCAGTTGGGAAGCCTCGAGGTTGAGTTGACAAACATGTTCATGGGGGTCCGGCACGAAAACATTATAGTTGGCTTCCTCGAGACTACTCCCACGTAACGCCCCCGAGTTGCGAAGCTCTTGTAAATCCTCCGCGGTCACCCTGGAGGACGTGCTCGTGACGTCGGTGGTACACCAGATGTAATTATTCACAGGAGGTCGCTGTGCCATACCTACAGTGGGGGCACCACTTATGTTAAAATCTCGAGAAGTTGGAAGCTCAGGTTAAGCCAAAACTAAAACTAAGTTCTCCTACGTAATTACTATCCTATACTGTACTATTTCAAGGCCTAAATCCAGAAAGAGACACCTACGGCACTCCCCTAACGGCTATCTTACAAGCACTGGTTCCATATAGGAAAATCGATAATAAAATGCAACAGCAATGGCAAGGTGCAGTGGCAATGACAAAAAGAAGCATCAAAGTGGGCAAAATAAACATAAAAGAATGCTCACATACCAGTATTTAAGATGAGGAGGATGAAATGAAATGGCAGGGGCAATGAAATCCACGAATGATGTAGGAAAAGGAGCAACAATCACGGGGGAAGAAGATGGAGAAATGATAAAGAGAAGGTAGCAGTTAAGTAAAAATGAAGGAGAAATATGAGTAATGGCAAGGAGCAGTTACGAAGAAGAAAAAGTAATTGAAAGGGGAGAGAAAGAAGCGCGAAGAGGCTAGGGGCCTAATAGACCGTTCTCTATGCTTTTAAATCACTCATAAAGAGCATTAAATGCTCTGGGCATAAAAATCGTAACGATACCCCTAAGTAACGGTTGGGGGCGGCTCACGCGCACAGAGG
>NC_029787.2:50964826-50966762 GCF_000816755.2 Arachis ipaensis
CCGCGATCCTTACAGCTTGCCACGTTTGGGGCATTATTATGGCCCAGCCCCAATACAGGCCAAAGGTCCATTCGGCAGATTACCGACCCGTACGAGACAAAGTAACCCATGTGTCACACCACTTCCTGGGAAAGACTTGAACAGCTGGCGGAAGCTTCCAGTCGAATGGGCTCCAGCGAAAAAGCCCACCCAAGTAAAAAGGTATAAAAGGGGAAGGGCCTACCCCTCCCCTAAGGTATGCCATCTTTTCACCCTAATTAGCCGCCTTTTGGTACGAACACTTATTTTAGCATCAAAGTGTCCTTGCAGGTGGCCCCACCTGCCGATCTACCGACGATCGCGGCTTCTCTCCCCCTCGCCAGGCTCGCACTTAGGTCCAGATTCTCAACACCCTATCATTTCTCACACCCATCAGTGCAATCTAACAATCCTTATAATTTAAAAATTTGTAATTATGTTGGATTCTTATATTAGATAAAAATCTTCAATTAGATTCTTTTTAACATTTTGTTAACATTTGTTTTTATATTTGATGTAAGATGAATTATAAAATATTTTAAAAATAAAATATTAAATAGTTTCATAACAAAATATGTTTTTTAAGTTTTTCAATAACTGCTAAATAGTCCGTTTCTAATTTTAATTACAAATTAATTTCATATATTTTATTTAATCATAAAAATTATTTTTTATTTTATAAATTATTATTTTATCATTCATCTATTATGTTTATTAATAATCAAAAACAAAAACAATAACGAATTAGATCTTCCATTGATCGTAATAACTTTTTGGCAATCCCAATCGATTAAAAGTTTATCTTTGATCTATTACATCCGTCGAGGATTTTGAAATCGTGTTTCTTAGAAAATCAATCGATTGGATTAACAAAACAATCGATTGAATTTCAGGTTTTCCATAACTTAATCGATTGGACTTTAGGTTACCACAAAAGAATCGATTGAAAGTTGCAAGGCAGTATGGTTTTCGCAAAAATCAATTGATTGGTCATATTACCCAATCGATTGAACGATGCCTAGAATGTGGATTTTTTATAATTCAATCGATTGTTTATATTACCCAATCGATTGAAGGCCGCTATTAAAATGATATATGAAGGTTTAATCCATTGTTATGATAATACAATCGATTGAATTTTATACATGACTAATGGTATATTCCAATTCAATCGATTGGTATGGTCATTAAATCAATTGAAATGTGACGTAAATAAATTTTTTTTTGCACTCAATCGATTGGTAGGATAATCCAATCGATTGAATTTTGAATCGCGCCGTTCTCAATTTTCATATCGTTTTTATAAATTTTGAATCGCGCCGTGACTAATGGTTTATAAATTTTCATATTACCCAATCGATTGAGTTATGGGAAACCTGAAATTCAATCGATTGTTTTGTTAATCCAATCGATTGATTTTCTAAGAAACACGATTTCAAAATTTTCGACAGATGTAATAGATCAAAGATAAACTTTTAATCGATTGGAATTGCCAAAAAGTTATTACGATCAATGGAAGATCTAATTCGTTATTGTTTTTATTTTTTATTATTAATAAACATAATATATGAATGATAAAATAATAATTTATAAAATAAAAAATAATTTTTATAATTAAATAAAATATATAGGATTAATTTGTAATTAAAATTAGAAACGGACTATTTAGTAGTTATTAAAAAACGTAAAAAATATATTTTGTTATGGGATCATTTAATGGTCCAAACGTTCTAGGATCGAATCCGGTGCCTATTAAATGTTAGTGACCTTCAAACAACACATCATCAATTTACTTTTCTGAGTTAATTCTACGAAAAATGTCCTGTTTTGTTCTTCCGCCACTATCAAATTTACGTACTAAAATTTGGTTTCGTAAAATTTTTATTAGGTTACCGACAATAATTTTAAAAATAATTTT
>NC_029787.2:50966791-50967442 GCF_000816755.2 Arachis ipaensis
TGAGATACTTTTAAAAGTATTTTTAATTTTTAAAAACAAGTACAAATATATAATTTTCTTTATTTAAAACAAAGTACTTGAATTTTTGAAAAAGACAAACAAATTTTTAAAAGTTTTACCAAATCAATTCTAAAAGAAACAAATTCTTATTCTCTCATTTATGGGTGTACAATTTTGGATCTAATCTACGAGATTTACAATATTCATCGGCATCTAATTCGTAAGATTATTGGATCGAATCCGATTTACATACTAATAAAGTCAGATTGTGGATTTCAAATGTGTAACTGCAGATTCGTAAAATAAATAATAAATTAAATAATAAATTAATGAATATATACAAACATACACACTCCCTCAGTATTCACACTCACACCTCAGCTCACCATCTAGTTGTCCACCTTTGTTGTTCTCTGCGCCGCCATGCCGGAGGCAGGACGGCTCACCTCACCTCACTCCTCCTCTACATTGGCACAATTGTCCACTCTTCCCTTTCTTAGTCCTTCGCTCCTCGTGGTTCATCACTACTCGCCTCTTCACTTTTGTTCTTCGCCGCTGTTCTACTTCAATTTGTCGTTCTACTCTTCATTTTATTTTTGTAGTTCTGCTTCATTTATGCAATTTTGTTTTTGCTTTCTTTAAGTCTTTGAC
>NC_029787.2:50967558-50974300 GCF_000816755.2 Arachis ipaensis
AAAAAGGTATTTTTTTAAAAAAAAATAAATATTAATAAAATTTTTGTGTTTTGGTAATTTCTTCAGTTTTATCTCTTTTCTAGATTTTTTTTAACTTAGATATATTTAGGGTCTAATTCTAGTGTTTTAATAATAAGAATTTTTTTTTAGTTACAATGAGGTTCTGGTTCTGCTTTAAATTTAGATACTAGTCTGTATTAAATTTTTTACTACAATTAGAAAATTTTGATTTTTTTATTGTGATTTAAATTTGGTACTACTATTAGTTATTAAATTTCTGGTTATTTTTTGTTGTGCTTTAAATTCTGATTTGGTTTTACTTTTTGATTAATTTTGTTCATATTGAATTGAATAAAATTTTCTGGTTACTATAGTGTTAGATATCCAAAAGTTGAAAGTGCAGTGCAACCTCTTTAACAATCTTAGGTTTTCTCACATGTTATTTGTATTAGTGCATAATAACTGAGATTGTTTCTTTTAAAATATTCCCACGACCAACAAGTTTCACTACTTTTTTTTTTTCATTTGAAATCTTTTTAGTAAAAATGAATGGTTGCTAAAATTTATAATACTTCACTTCCTTAAATTTTTTGACCAGGTATATCTGACTAGATTGGATCGAATCCAAACTTAAAAAACACATATATTTGATTTGGTCCTATTCAATAATTTTATTATATATTAAACTAAGATTTTGGTCAGATCCAACCCGTGTATATTCTCATATGATATCATCTACGATGTCAACTAATTATTGGAGTGCCAACTTATCACATAAACTTCCACGGCGACACTCCATTATGAATAATGAGTAAAAGTGCTCCTAGGGCTTACATGATTATAAAAAGGAAAAAAATAACAACAAAAACGACAAAGTTTTATCCTACTAGGTAAAATCAGCTAATAAATCAAACTATGCTATTTTTTGTGACTAAACAGAAAAGAAAGAAAAAAATAGAGACAAAACCAAATTAATTGGATAGGTTCATATCTTAATCTATTAGATGTTAAAACTCACTCCATGGTTGACTCTAATTCGAGTGAATGTCTGCGCCAGAAGCAGCTCCTTTAGCCATACAATCTACAACACTATTTACATTCCTCTGAATTAAAATAATAGAGACTTTCCAATTCCAATTCATTACTTCCTATATGCTTTGCCAAATCCCATTCCAGAATATCCTTACCAAGCATTCCTTGGTTTACCAAGAAAAGAGCTTCTAAACAGTCTGTTTCACAAATAACCTCACGAAGTCCACTATCCCAAGCTAGAAGTAAACCTCTCCAAATCGCATACAATTAAGCAAAAAGAACACTGAACACTTCGACTTTCCCATTGTAACCTTTCAACCAACATCCATCAGAATTGCGAATGATACAACCCAAACCAGCATAGCCAAAATGAGCAAAACAACTAGCATCACAATTCAATTTAACAGAATGAACTGGAGGTGGAATCCAGTGCAAACAAAGCGAAGGATGAGACAAAGATTGATGCATAGCAAAAATAGTGTGGAACTCCCTTACTGAACTATGAATCAAACTCACCACTTTACTAGTACTACAAAGGTCATCTATATTAAATAAGTCATGATTCTTGCTTCTCCAAATCCACCAGATAGTCAAAAAGAAAAGAAAAACATCTCCACTCCTTGCACCTCTGTAGAGCCAATCACGTAAATTCGAGTTATCTGAATATAGGCCTAAAAGGTTCCATACCTCCTTGGCACTAGGGCACTCCCGAAGATAATGAAGAATGGATTCAGAACCATTCTGACACCGATGACAAGTGCTAGATAAAACTAAGCCATGACTCAAATGAAACTCTGACGTAGGAATAGCGTTATGAAGACTGAGCCAAATCAAGAACTTGTACTTCTTAGGAATATGCAATCGCCATATCCACAACCAATTATCATGCTCATTCTAGTCAAAATTTTTTCGGCTAGCCAACTATATCCACTCCTAGCTGAGTAGAGTCTGGAAGACGCCACACCCCACGACGAACCCGAACTCTTTCCAGCATTCAAATTTAGATTATAAGCATTCAAACGCTGTTTGACATCTTCTGGAATGTTAGAGAAAACATCATGAAAATTCCATTGACCATCTTTCCAAACGTCTCTAATAGTTAAATCAGACTCAGATATATGTACAAAAGGGACATCTTGAGCAATTGGGCCCTCAATACTCCAATTGTCAAACCAAAAAGATTAATGAAGTGACCCAACGCACCAAGAGAAGGCATCCTTAAGAGCACCAAAAGTCTTTGAGATACTCTTCCAAACATGAGAAGCATTGCAAGGGACAGGGCCATTTAAAACTCCCTCATTCCTCAGATACTTCACCCTCAATAGAGCAACCCAAGGCTTGGCCTGACAATGAAAAAGTTGCCAAACCAATTTACCAAGTAAAGACATATTAACACACGCAGGATCTCTAACACTCAGACTACCAAATTTCTTTGGAGTGACCACGGTCCTCCAATTAATAAGAGAAAGACCTCTGCCATCAACTTGACACTTCCAAAGGAATTGTCTCATCATAGAAGATAATTTATCACAAACCTAATTTGAAAAAAAAAAAAGATACCTGCATATGATAGACAAGAATAGATGCTGCAACAGAATTGATCAGGCAAAGTCTCCCTGCTTTATTTAGAAGACTTTCTTTCTAATTAGCTAATCTTTCCCTCATCTTTTCAATCATCGAATGAAAATAAGTCCTATTGGTACAGGAATTATTAAGGTTAACTCCAAGATATCTTCCTAAGTCCAAAGCAAAACGTATTGAAGAAACACTAGTAAAAATATCTCTTCTGCGAGCAGTCATATTTTTAGAACAAAAAGCTTTAGAGTTTTCAAGATTTACTTTCATGTCAGATGCCTTACAAAAAATGTTAAGAGAATGCATGACTATTTGGACCTGACTAGCTCTTTGTAGCCTGACAAAAAAGTAAGAGATCATCTGCAAACATCAAATAAAAAAATTTTGGGCCACCCCTAGTGATATAAACTGGTTTCCATACACCCTCAACTGCCTTATGAGATATATAGCAAGCAAGTCTTTCCATACAAAGAACAAATAAGTAAGGAGACATTGGATCACCCTGTCTAAACCCCCTTCTAGGAGAAAATCTATCCAATCTATTCCCATTCCACATAATAGAAAGAGCTGATGCACGGACACAACTCATAATCAAATTAACAGTGATGATAGGAAAACCAAAAGTAATGAGAGTATTCTCCAAAAACCTCCAATCCACCCTATCATAAGCTTTTTCAAGATCAATTTTAAAAGCAAGAGGACCTTTCTTGGATTTTGTATACTTCATGAAATTCAGAATTTCTTGAGCTACAATAATATTATCAAGAGCACCACGACCCAGAATAAAACCTTCTTGTAAAGGACTAACAATATCTGGAAGAAAGGGCCGAAGTCGATTAGTGACGGAGGAAAAATGTCGGTAAAGATTTTTACAAAAATGTCGCGTTGTAAGTATAGTTCTAAACCCACAAATTATCCTCGGTCAATGTTTAAATTGTTTGTCACAAATACAAACCCAATAAAATTAACCGAAGTATTCAAACCTCAGGTCGTCTCTCAAGGAATTGCAGGGAAGTGTAGTTTATTATCGGTTATGGGAAAGTCTATTTTGGGGTTTTTGAAATAAGGAACAAGAAAATATAGATTGCGAGAAAAATAAACTAATAACTAAGAAAGCTCCTAGCAAGGATTGAGAATTAGAAGTCCTATCCTCATTATCATCGTCAATTGTGATGGTAAAGGTGAATTGCCTTCACTTAGTTAACCTCTAACCAATGGAGGAAGGTCAAGTGCATACAATCAACTTGACTTCACAAGTCCTAGTCAACTCATAGTGAGAGACTAGCTTTGGTGAAGTTCAAGCTAACCGGCAATCTTCAATTACCATTCAACAAAAGACTTTTGATAACTCAAGAGTCTCTAAATAATCAATCCAAGTCAAGAACATAAAAATATAAATTAAAATTCACCCAAGCATTTTATCAAATACTTGGAAGGCACAAAATAAAAGCATAGAAAAGTAATAAGAGAATGTAAAATCTAAGACCAACAATTGCAAGGAATCAATAATAACAAATGAAGAAGGAAGCAATAAACATGAAATACCTCAAATTGCATTAAAAGAAAATTGAATCTAACATGAAGAGTTCATAAACTAAATTGGGAAAATAAAGAAATCAACAAGAGAAGATAAACTAAGATGCTAGAATAATAGAATGTAGAAGAGAAACTAAATTAAAGCAAGATGGAAATTTGAATTGGAGAAGAAATAAACTAAAAATCCTAAAACTTAGAGAGAGGAGAGAGCCTCTCTCTCTAGAAACCTACATCTAAAACCTAAAGTGTGAATGAATGAGAAGTGAATGATTGATCCCCCTTCCAGCTTCACTCTGCAGCCTCTAATATGTATTTTTGGGCCTGAAACTGGGTCAAAAACAGCCCAAAAATCGCCCCCAGCGAATTCGCTTTACTGAGGCACGTGACGCTCGTCACGCGTACGCGTCAGCCACGCGTACGCATCGCTGGACTTTTCACTGGCCATGCGTAGGTGTCAGCCACGCGTGTGCATCATTTGTCTACTGTACTAGTCATGCGTACGCGTCGTCCATGCATGCGCGTCGCTACCAGATTCCGAAATCCTTAATTTCTTGTGTTCCTTCCACTTTTGTATGCTTCCTTTCCATCCTCTAAGTTATTCCTGCCCTAGAAAACCTGAAAACACTTAACAAACATATCACGACATCGATGGTAATAAAAGAGGATTAAAAATTTGCAAATTTAAGGCCAACAAAGCATGTTTTCAATCATAGCATAAAATTAGGAAGGATTTGTAAAACCATGCATTTTATATGAATAAATGTATGAATAATTGATAAAATTCACTCAATTCAATACAACATAAACCGTAAAATAGTGGTTTATCAATCTCTCCATATTTAAACATTAGCATGTCCTCATGCTAAGTTCAGGAGAAGCTATAAAGGAGGTGAAGAGTAATGGTAGAATTTATGAAATGCAACCTATCTATATGAATGAAACTAAATGCAAAATACTTTTACCTACTTGATTAAAAGTAAATCAACCTTCCAAAAACTAATATGAACTGAATTCTACTAATTCAACTTCCAAAATATGGTACAAATAGACGTGCAAGAAGAAAGCTCGTGAAAGCCAGGAACAAAGAATCGATCATCGAACCCTGACCGGATGTGTATCTGCTCTAATCGCTCAAGTGTTTAAGGGTCGATTCTCTCAGTTCTCTACTAATCTTGATTTCTAAGGCTTGCTTTTCTTCTACCAATCAACAACAATTTAATGCATGACTACACATATTAAAAGGTCTTTTCAATGGTTGTAATGGGGTTAGGGTCAAGGTCGAATTGTATTTGGTCAAGTGGACTGAAATCTGGATCCTTGATTAACCTAAACTTCCCACCTAACTTAAGATAATCTATGTAATCAGAATACAAAATCTAACTACCCATTAACTATGTTTTTCACCTATTCATGCATCCGAATATGAGTACAACTCATATGCATTGCTACCACCATTTGCTTTGGGGCATTTTGTCCTCTTTTTATTTATTTATTTTCTTTTTTTTCTTTTTGTTTTTCTTTTATTTTTGGTTTTTCTTTTTTTTTTTCTCAATGCATACGATTAAGGTATTGAATGCATGAACATGTCCTCAACATTCTTTTCACATTTTCACAAAAAGTCTGGCATATTCAATTTCCAAACCAAATATTTCCAAATCCAACTTTCCCACACTTAAATCATGAACACTTTCACTAATATAAGCTAACCAAGGATTCAAAATGAGGTCATTCATTATTTTTCACTTAGAGTGAATGGTGTGCTAAAGTAAAGAACAAATGGGATAAAATAGGCTCAACATTGGTTTGCAAAGGATAATGAAAGGGTAAGGCCATATGGGGATGTGAGCTATAGTGAAACAAAGGCCTCAATCACGTAAGTGCATGCATACATCAAACAATGGAAATATAGAATCAAGCAAGACAAAGATCACAATTTTAGAGAGAACAACACACACACCATAATAAAACATTGGTTGATAAGATGCAACCAATCAAATAGGTTCAAAATTTCACTAGTTTTGTGTATTCGAGCTCTAAACCATGTTCCAAATTAAATTTCTTCAAGCAAGTTCAATACAAATTTTAATTCAAATTAGTGAAATGTTTGATGAGCGGATATTTTATACGCTTTTTGGGGTTAATTTCATATAGTTTTGAGTATGTTCTAGTTAGTTTTTAGTCTATTTTCATTAGTTTTTAGGAAAAATTCATATTTCTGGACTTTACTATAAGTTGTGTGTTTTTCTGTATTTTCAGGTATTTTTCTGGCTGAAATTGAAGTAGCTGAGCAAAAATCTGATTCAGGCTGAAAAAGGACTGCTGATGTTGTTGGATTCTGACCTCCCTGCACTCAAAGTGGATTTTCTGGAGCTACAGAACTCGAAATGGCATGCTTCCAATTGCGTTGGAAAGGAGACATCCAGGGCTTTCCAGCAATATATAATAGTCCATACTTTGCACAAGAATAGATGACATAAACTGGCGTTCAACGTCAGTCCTCTGCCCAATTCTGGCGTCCAGCGCCAGAAAAGGATCAAAAGCTGGAGTTGAACGCCCAAACTGGCATAAAAACTGGCGTTCAACTCCACAAATGGCCTCT
>NC_029787.2:50976813-51001063 GCF_000816755.2 Arachis ipaensis
GAAAACATTAAATACCCCACCTCAAGGCATCAAAAAGTCAAGAAATGAGCAAACCACCCAAAATTCACCTGAGGACAGTAAGAGCCCAGGGAAAAATAATTCTGGTGCTAAAACGCCAGAAAATTGGTGGAAGGCTGGTGCTGAACGCCCAGACCATGGCCAAAACTGGCGTTCAACGCCAGAAATGGGCAAGGATCTGGCGTTGAACGCCCAAAATTGGCAGGATCTGGTGCTGAACGCCCAGAAAGAGCACAGTTCTGGTGTTCAGACGCCAGGAGCAGACAAGGAGCTGGCGTCCAGTTTCACTCCAGCTTCTAACTCTGGCACTCAAGTGCCAGTGAGGGATCAGACACACACAAATGCTGATAACAACCCCTCTAAAAAGGCTTTTTCAACCACTTCTGTAGGCAATAAACCTGCAGCAACTAAGGTTGAAGAATATAAAGCCAAGATACCTTATCCTCAAAAACTCCGGAAAGAGGAGCAGGATAAGCAATTTGCTCGCTTTGCAGATTACCTCAGGACTCTTGAAATAAAGATTCCATTTGCAGAAGCACAGATGCCAAATTAGTAGGAGAAAAACAATTGCTCCAGCTAAATGAGTTAGAGGAATTCAGATTCACAGCTTTCGAAAATGCCAAGCTTTATAAAGAAAAATAAAAAAAGTGGCATGACAGAAAGCTGTCATCTAGAATCTTTGAACCAGGACAGAAGGTCCTGTTGTTTAACTCTAGACTCAGGCTATTCCCCGGGAAACTGAAATCCCGGTGGAGGGGACCATACGTGATTACAAGTGTGTCACCATATGGTTATGTGGAGCTTCAAGATATTGATTCTAATAAGAAGTTCATTGTCAATGGACAGAGAATCAAGCATTATCTTGAAGGCAACATTGAGCAAGAATGCTCAAGGCTGAAGCTAGATTAAAAGCTCAGCAAGGTCCAGTTAAAGACAATAAAGAAGTGCTTGCTGGGAGGCAACCCAGCCATAGGGCAACAATCCTCTAAGCATTTTTGCCCTATTTCTATTTTTATTTTTATTTGTTTATATAGAGTTCATTGATAACAAGGTAAATAATCATTTACAGAAGACCTCGGCAATATTATCTTTTTCAAAATTCAGATTTATCTTTTTCAAAAATCTATCATATCTTTTCAAAATTAAACTATATCTTCTATCTTATCTTTTTCAACTTAATCTTCTTATCTTATCTTTTCCAAATTTTCGAAAAAACCCACCCCCCCATCCTTTTAAATTTGGGTTCGGCCTCCCTCCTCCTCCATCAACAATTGCACCTAGATCTCCTTCTATCCCTCTCCTTTCTTTTCTTTTGCTTGAGGACAAGCAAACTGAAAAATCATAAAAATGATTCTTGAAGCAAGAAAAAGCAGCAAAGAACAAAGCTTGCAGAAAAAAAAAGAAAAAAAAAGCGAAAAAAATATAGAAATAAAAAGAAAAAGCAAGCAGAAAAAGCCAAAAGCTCTTAAAACCAAGAGGCAAGAGCAAAGAGCCAATAGCCCTTAAAACCAAAAGGCAAGGGTAATGAAAAGGATCCCAAGGCTTTGAGCATCAGTGGATAGGAGGGCCACGAAGGAATAATATCCTGGCCTAAGCGGCTAAACCAAGCTGTCCCTAAAAGGACTGCTGATGCTGTTGGATTCTGACCTCCCTGCACTCAAAGTGAATTTTCTGGAGCTACAGAACTCTAAATGGCATGCTTCCAATTGCGTTGGAAAGTAGACATCCAGGGCTTTCCAGCAATATATAATAGTCTATACTTTGCACAAGAATAGACGACATAAACTGGCGTTCAACGCCAGTCCTCTGCCCAATTCTGGCGTCCAGCGCCAGAAAAGGATCAAAAGCTGGAGTTGAACGCCCAAACTGGCATAAAAACTGGCGTTCAACTCCACAAATGGCCTCTGCACGTGAATTACTTAACTCTCAGCCCTAATTCAGAAGACAAAGCATCTCCAAAACTCCAACATATTCTCCATTACTGCATAACAAGTAACCTTTGATCCATGCTCTATTGCTTATTTGCAGTTCAACTGATAAACATAATTGACTTCCTAACTAAGATTCACAAGATAACCATAGATTGCTTCAAACCAACAATCTCTGTGGGATTCGACCCTTACTCACGTGAGGTATTACTTGGACGACCCAGTGCACTTGCTGGTCAGTGGTACGAGTTGTGAAAAGTGTGATTCACAATTCGTGCACCAATGTTATACAACAGTTTCTTGGAAGAGAATTCATCACTTCAACCAAGTAGTACATACATGCCAGCAACTAACTACACATGCAATCTATTATGCAATACAACAACTAACTAACAAAGAAGAGTAAGAATTGGTGTTGGGAAAAGGAAATGTTACCCACGGAAATCAGTATCGACCTCCCCACACTTAAAGATTGCACCATCCTCGGTGTATGCAAAGATGTGCAAGTGGACGGGTTGCTACAACTGATGCTTTTTCTCCAAAGATTGTGCGGCAAGACTTGTTGTCGCTCCATTTAGAAGTGTTTTATTTTCCTTCTTGGTGGCCATCATGAAAGAAAAGAAAAAAGAAGAAGAATAACCCACAAACAAAGATATAAAAACAAATAAAGTCCAGGTGGGCTAATGCCAAATAATAATGAGGTTCTCAACTACATGGTAGCTACGACATGCAAGTGAGAAAATAATATAGGCAAACGGCATATCAATAGTGCATGAATTGCAACAATGAGGGAGAGAGAGTGGGTCATGAAAGACAATATAAGTTCATATCAATGCACAAGAAATACAAGTGTCATAAAATATTAGCATTGACCTCTAAATAATATCACCCAACAATAGAAAACAAGTCACCAAGCATCAAAACAATGGAAGAAATATTCGACAGATGAGTAAGAACATTTAACACCAATATTAAAACAACAAATATAGAAAAGAAAAGAGGAACAAACAACAAAATTAAAATGCAATGAATGCAAGTATGCAAATGTAATAAACAAAAGAAAAGAAAGATAAGAAAAATGAGAAGTGAAATGTTAGAAAGTGAGAGAAGAGTAAAGTAAAAAAGGAAGAAGAAAAGGAAGAAGAAAGGAAAGAGGAAAGAATAAGAAAGGAGAGAAGAAAGAAGAGGAAAGGAAAAGAAGAAGCGACATGTAAGCGTCGTCCACGTGCACGCGTGGGTTGCAGATTGAGGAGTCGACGCGTACGCGTCAATCACGCGTACGCGTGAAAAGCAGAAAAGAGAAAGTGACGCGTACGCGTGGAGATGAATTGTGCTTTTCGCACAACACTCGCACAGTTCTAGCGCAAGTCTCTGGTTTTAGTATTGGACCATCAAAATTTTGGCATCGACGCGCACGCGTTGTCTACGCCTATGCGTTGGTGGCCAAAGGATCAAGTGACGCGTACGCGTCAGTGAGGCGCACGCGTGGGTTGGGTTGTGCGTCTAGCACCCCACCCACATAGTTCCAACACAACTCTCAGGTTTGTACACCAGAGAGGAAAATTGGCATCGACACGTACGCGTGATAGCTCTCTTTTTTTATTTTATTTATTTATTTATTTTTATTTATTTATTTTTATTTTTTTAAGCTGATTCAAAAGCTAACAAGCTACCATAGTAATGTCAAAGATTAATAAACAAGCTAAACTATGGCTCAAAATAAATAAATCTAACTAAAATTGAAAATTCAACTTATGACCAATATAAATAAAAGGAAAAATAGGAAGAATTTACCATGGTGGGGTGTCTCCCACCTAGCACTTTTAGTTAAAGTCCTTAAGTTGGACATTTGGTGAGCTTTTTGTGATGGTAGCTTGTGCTTGAACTCATCTTGAAACTTCCACCAACGCTTGGACTTCCAATAAGCTCCAACATTGCCAAGTGAATTCACCAAGCCTTGATGAAGTTCTTCACAAGCTTTGAGCTCCCAAAGTTGATCCTCTTGTATGCCGGAATCCCAAATCTTGTTTCTACACCCGTCTTAGGTGGATCATCATTGTTCCAATCGGGTGGCAAGAAATCCAAATTCTCAATGAAGTACCAAACGCTTCTCTTAGATCCAACCAATTGATCACTAGTCCAACCCTTGCATTTAGCTTTTGAAATCACAACCTTGATGAGTCTTGATTTGCAACTCCAACCACTAAACATCCTTCTCTTACGCTTCATTCCATAAAGCCTCCTAAGTTGGCCATCCGTTTCAAGAATACCACACTCAAGTGAGACAATAAAGCTAAGAGAGATAAGTTTTACCCACTCAAATGAAGGAGTAGACAGCAACCTAGGTAGAGAAGTCTCCAACGATCTTGACAAAGCATATTCAACTCCCGTCCAACCTCGCCGAAGGACTTCCACCTTTTGAAAAGATTCTTCACCTTTAAGCTCTTTCCCACCAAATTTATCCAACTCTTCTCCGTCACTCAAATCATAAATATGAGGTTGAGAGAAATCTACCTCAATGTTGCTTTCAATTTCATCGGGAGAAGGTTCTTTAAACTCAAGGGGTTCACTTGTGGATGCAAATTCATTACCAGGATGGCTTGATTCATGATCATCATCACCAAGGGAACTTGCCTCTTGATCTATTCCGTCCAATTCTTCATAGGGAACATGCCTTGGAGGTTGTTTACTACCCTCCTTAACATTAATTTCAAGCTTCTTGGAGGAATACTCTACAACTCTAGATTCCCATGGAGGTTCAGCATCTCCTAAGTCTTCGACCACTTCTTCCTCTTCAACAGGTACGGCTTCCTCCAACTGTTCCAATACAAAGTCACATTCCTCATTTTTCACTGGAGTTTCTAATTTCTCCTTCATGCTACGCTCCTCATTAGATTCTCCACATGTATCCATGGGAGTTCCCTGAGTGTCCAAACATTGGGAAGATAATCGACTTACTAACTTGGTCACAGCAGCCGTGAATTCTAATGTCGTCCCTAGCATTTCTCTTTGCCCTCGAAAAATAAGATCAAGGGTGTCATCCATTGGAGGTTAGGGTGGATGGAAGGGTTCATCGGTTGGGAGAAGGGGTTCATAATAGGAGGGTGGTTCATCATAATAAGGATGTAGCAGTTCAACACTCTCCATCTTTTCCACCTGTTGCACAACACACTCCAGTCCCTCGTTGTCAAGTTGAGAGAGGGGTTCATAATAGGAGGGTGGTTCATCATAATAAGGATGTATGCTCTTCAGTTGACTTTCCACATTCATCCGTGAAAATGCTTTGTTTGTTGCATGAGTCCCAAGGGTTGATGGTGGCTCTCGTTTTGGCAATGTTAGCCATGAGAGCTTCGTGTGCTTTTCGGCCTTCCTCTCGCTCCATTTGATGGATGGTTACTTGAAGTCGATCCATTGCTTCCTTAAAATGACCATGTGGCTCTTGTTCCACTTGGCTAACATAATTAGGACATATTGCTCTTGGATTGATGGATATGGACGTTCCCTTATGGAGGGTTATGGTGGAAAAGAAAATTTATCTTGTGGTTGAAAGTTCGCATACATTGGAGGTGGTGTATATTGAGGTGGTGGTTTTTGGGAGTAATTGAATTGGAATATGGGTGGTTCTAAGTATGGCTCATATGGCTCATAAGGTGGTTGGTATGGGGGATTAGGATTAGGGTCAAATGGAAGTGTTTGGTAGGATGAGGCTTGTGAGTATGGTTGAGGGCTATATTGAGGAGGGGGTTCACAGGCATATGGTGGTGGTTGTTGGTAGTCACAAGGAGGTCCACCATAACTATCGGATTGATATGCATCTTGGAATGGCTCTTGCTCATAGTATGTTAGTGGAGGTTGTTGCCAAAAGGGTTGTCCATAAGCTTGAGGCTCCTCCCACCTTTGATTGTCCCATCCTTAATGCATGTTCTCATTGTAGCTTCCATTCCCTACAACATAACTTGAACCAAACTCATAGCCAAAGGGGTGAGAATTCATAGTAACAAGAGAAAATAAAAACAAAAACTAACGAGAAATAATGAAAATAAACTCCTAAAGCTAGCAACAACTAACAAAGAAACAAAAGGCAAAAATATTCACAATATTCACAATAACCAATAATAAGGCACACATTTGCAATTCCCCGGTAACGGCGCCAAAAACTTGACAAAGAAAAAATGTCGGTAAAGATTTTGACAAAAATGTCACATTGTAAGTATAGTTCTAAACCAACAAATTATCCTCGGTCAATGTTTAAATTATTTGTCACAAATACAAACCCAATAAAATTAACCAAAATATTTAAACCTCAGGTCATCTCTCAAGGAATTGTAGGGAAGTATAGTTTATTATCGGTTATGGGAAGTCTATTTTGGGGTTTTTGAAATAAGGAACAAAAAAATATAGATTGCGAGAAAAATAAACTAATAACAAAGAGAGCTCCTGGCAAGGATTGAGAATTAGAAGTCCTATCTTCATTATCATTGTCAATTGTGATGGTAAATGTGAATTGACTTCACTTAGTTAACCTCTAACCAATGGAAGAAGGTCAAGTGCATACAATCAACTTGACTTCACAAGTCCTAGTCAACTCATAGTGAGAGACTAGCTTTGGTGAAGTTCAGGCTAACCGGCAATCTTCAATTACCATTCAACAAAAGACTTTTGATAACTCAAGAGTCTCTAAATAATCAATCCAAGTCAAGAACATAAAAATCTAAATTAAAATCCACCCAAGCATTTTATCAAATACTTGGAAGGCACAAAATAAAAGCATAGAAAAGTAATAAGAGAATGTAAAATCTAAGACCAACAATTGCAATGAATCAATAATAACAAATGAAGAAGGAAGCAATAAACATGAAATACCTTAAATTGCATTAAAAGGAAATTGAATCTAACATGAAGAGTTCATAAAATAAATTGGAAAAATAAAGAAATCAACAAGAGAAGATAAACTAAGATGCTAGAATAATAGAATGTAGAAGAGAAACTAAATTAAAGCAAGATGGAAATCTGAATTGGAGAAGAAATAAACTAAAAATCCTAAAACCTAGAGAGAGGAGAGAGCCTCTATCTCTAGAAACCTACATCTAAAACCTAAAGTGTAAATGAATGAGAAGTGAATGATTGATCTCCCTTCCAGCTTCACTCTGCAGCCTCTAATTTATATTTTCGGGCCTGAAACTGGGTCAACAGCAGCCCAAAAATCGCCCCCAGCAAATTCGCTTTACTGAGGCACGTGACGCTCATCACGCATATGCGTCAGCCACGCGTAAGCGTCAGCCACACGTACGCGTCACTGGACTTTTCACTGGCCATGCGTAGGCGTCAGCCACGTGTGCACGTCATTTGTCTGCTGCACCAGTCACGCGTACGCATTGTTCATGCGTGCGCGTCGCTACTAGATTTCGAAATCCTTAATTTCTTGTGTTCCTTCTACTTTTGCATGCTTCCTTTCCATCCTCTAAACCATTCCTGCCCTAGAAAACCTGAAAACACTTAACAAACATATCACGTCATCGATGGTAATAAAAGATGATTAAAAATTAACAAATTTAAGGCCAACAAAGCATGTTTTCAATCATAGCATAAAATTAGGAAAGATTTATAAAACCATATAATTTATATGAATAAGTGTATGAATAATTGATAAAATCCACTCAATTCAATACAAAATAAATCGTAAAATAGGGTTTATCAATTAGTCAAAACTTTGGTGATAATTTTATAAACAACATTACACAAGCTAATAGGCCTGAAATCCTTCATAAAGGTAGGGTTATCAATTTTAGGAATAAGCACAATCAAAGTTTCTATGATGCTAAGATTTATGTACTCTCCCAAAAAAGCGCTTCGGACAATATTCCAAAACTCAGTGCCTACTATCTCTCAATATTCTTTAAAAAAATAAACTTGAAAACCATCTAGACCAGGAGCCTTAAAATGGCTCATACTGAATACTGCTGACTTGACTTCCGCAAAAGAGAAAGGGTCAATTAACTTAGCACAAGCCTAGGTGCTTAGAGTGGGCATCAGAACATCCCCTAAACAATCAACCTTAACCTCTTCCGTTATACTAAAGAGATTCTTGTAAAAAGAGAGGGCTTCTTCCTGGAGAATATCTGGATCAGGAGGCCAAGACCCATCTCTAACATATAATATATGTACTCTATTATGGTTTCTACGCATCAAAGTCTGAAGATGAAAGAATTTAGTGTTTCTATCTCCATACTTGACCTACTACTCTCTAGATTTCTGGTACCAAAAAAGTTCCTCTTGCAATAAAAGCCTATTGTAATCTTTCCTCAGTTCAGCTTCTTTAATTCTTAGAGACAACACATTGGTAACCTCCAAACGCCGTTGAATCTGATCAATCTGATATTCCAGCTTACTTTTCCACACAAAAATATTTCCAAAAATCTTTGAGTTAAAGTCCAAAGAAACCTGTTAAACCATCTTAAGCCTTTGAGTAACGCCTCCAAACCCTTGATTCCAAGCCTTACTAATAACATGTTTATAAGAAGGGTGTGTTGCCCACGCAGCCTGGAACTTAAAAGGACGAGAACCTTTCACTCTGGGGCCACCATGACAACGAACTAAAATAGGGCATGATTAGAATGAAGCCTACTAAGAATTTCAGAATATTAAAGAAGAAAGAAGAAAGAAGAAAGATGGTTTATATATTCTCACCAAATTTTTTCAATACACATGGGCCATCTTGTTAGACGCACCCCTCACATTCTAGGCTATGATATTGAAACTATCCATAAAAAATAGTCAAAAGGGAGCTCCAATAACAAATCCGAGACTCAACATGATGTCCCTGTCTTCGACGATCTCGTCTTTAATAGACTCTCAAGTTGCAACGCAATTTTCTCCGTCGAAACTTGCGCCACACCCGCCGTCGATGCTCCGTCCTTATCTGTCAGTGAATTTTGCAAAGAGTTTGGGCGAGGACACTTCCGCACAGTGCCATTTGTTGTCTCACCTTACTGCTGATGATGTACATTGTGACGGGTTCCCGAAAAAGCCACACTAACCGGTTTTCCAATATTGATATCCATGCTTAATTTTACTTTGGATCCAATAGCATGTGTTGTATGTTGATGATTAGGCCTTGTGCAAGTATTGGTAGCCTTGTTAGGAGTCCTCTTTGCTTTTGGTTGGACCTGATGGGTGCTAAGAGAAGGCTTTTGACCCATTTTATACTTTTCTTTCCTAATCACTTAGTCAAACTATGCTATTGAGTTCTATCATGTATGCATAATATCTACAATAAAATTATTTACATGTAGATTTTATTAATTACCTCAAATATGGTCTTTTTGAGTCTTCCTCTACTATTTAACACATATCTATTTTCCATCTCATTCACTCTCACCATCAGAAAACAACATATTATAGATAGGTTTACGAAAAGACTAGTACTAGTTTGGATTGACTTTTTTAGTGAAAAAAGTATTTTTTTTTTAAATAAAGTACTTTTATTCCATTTAAAACCTATTTAGATACGTCTTTTAAAAAAAGTACTTTTATTAAAAAAAAAAATAAAAACAAAAGATATTTTTAATACTTAAAAACTCTTTTTAAAAAATTTATCTTTATCAAAATTTGAAATAATTTAGACCCTATATAATATAGAATAAGTATATGTCCGAAATGTAACTATTTTCTAAATATTGTAATTAGGTCATTTTAAGTTTTATTTTATTTAAATATGTAATTTGTCCTTTGATGTGTATTATACTAAATATTAAGGTGTATTCTATCGTGTCTAAAAATTATACATATTTCAACCTCATAAAAGAGTGAGTCTCTTCTCTTAACACTTATATTTAAGTAATTTAGACAAAAAATTTGTAGACACTATAAAATTATCTTAAACTTAAAAGGACTACTAAGGCAAGCACATCCAATATATATGCTGTCTAATAATCTTTTTATGAATTTATATTATTGATCTTCTGGTTAAATAATATCTAATTTAGCGTGTAATAGGATGTTCACTCAATAACGCCAGTAGTAGTATTAATCAAATGTCCATCATGTTCCTTTGAAAATTATTTTCTAGATAATATATGATATGATCTATGACAACCCATTAAAAACCTAGAGCTAGAAATGCCTCTACACGGTTAAAGAGATTACAGTGATATATGTGATTACTGTGTATATTTATTTAGATTAGAGAATTTGATTTGTAATGATATGGCGCAGAAAAGAAAAAAAAATGTAATTTACGTTTTTTTGGATTATAATTTTAGGGCAACTAAATTGTTTAAGCAATTTTCTGATTGTGTGTGTAAGTTCCTTTTAGGTCTTGTGGATCCAGGAAGAGAACTAAAGATTAAGAGAGATTTAGAGCAAGTTCCGAATTGCATGCTTATTATCAATTTTAAAATGCCATTCAATTATTAAATATATAAGTACATCTGCTAATATACTTTATATGTTACCAAACTTTCTTCATCTATATATCATATTATTTTTTGTAGTTATAACATTGAAAAAATTTTCTCCAGCTATTATATAAACGAATAAGAAAAATTACTCCAGAAATAATGAATGGTATATATTAGAATGTAGTTATAACAAACGACAAGCAAGAATCAGGTTCCACGCACTTCAAAATAATAATAGATTTGACTATATCTTCTCAGAGACCGAATCCATATGGAATTTAGATATGTCTGGTAGAAGCACAAGCCGTAAGAATATGGTTTTACTAATTTAGACAAGAGAATATTAACTTAGTCGACAATTATAACGTAGGATACTCCTGGAGGCATTTTTTTTTTTTCAAAAAATTCTGATATATTTAAAGCTAAGGTCAATATTTTTAGTAAAAAAATTGATTATAATTTGTTTTTTTTTTTAATATGAAAAAATATTGTGAGTTTCTCATTAAAATATACTACTTAGGTGCAATTACAAGTGTGTAGATGTTTGATAAATCATTATTTTATGGTTTATCTTGTGCTAATTTGAGTAGTTTTTATCAATTCTTTGCTCACTTATTCATATAATTTGTATGGTTTTACAATTCCTTCCTTATTTTGTGATATAGTTGAAAACATATTTCTTGGGCCTTTAAACTGTCAATTTTAATTATCCTTTATGACCATTCGATGCCGTGATCTGTGTGTTAAGTATTTTCAGGCTTTATAGGGCAAGAATGGCTTAGAGGATGGAAAGGAAACATGCAAAAGTAGAAGGAACACGAAAAATGAAGTTTTGAGAAGTTGGTAGCGACGCGCACGCATGTGCGACGCGTACGCGTGACATGCGCCACGTGCAGAAAGTTGCAGAAAGCACTGGGGGTGATTTCTGGGCTCCTTTTGGCCCAGTTCCAAACCCAAAAAACACAGAATAAGAGCTGCAGATTGGGGGAAACACAGGAGACAATTCACACTTCTCATTATTCACATAATTTAGGTTTTAGATGTAGTTTCTAGAGAGGGAGGCTCTTTTCTCTCTCTAGGTTTTAGGATTTCTCTTAGTTTTAGGTTTATTTCTTCCCAATTCCAGGTTCAATGTTACTTTAATTTAGTTTCTCTTCTACTTTTAATTGTCTAACATTCTAGTTTATTTATTTTTCCAATTTGGTTTATGAACTCCATGTTAGATTTGATTTCTTTATTTAATGCAATTTGAGGTATTTCATATTTATGATGTTAATTTAGCTTTTTACATTCTTAGCTTGAATTGAGTAATTGGAGACTCTTGAGTTATCAAACTCCTTTGTTGATTGATAATTGAAAGTTGCTAATTGACTTGAATTTCACTAACTCTAGTCTTTCCTTGAGAGTTGACTAGGACTTGAGGATTCATATTGATTTATCCATTTGACTTACCTTCATAGTTAGAGGTTAACCAAGTGGGAGCAATAAATAATTCTCATCACAATTGATAAGGATAACTAGGATAGGACGTCCAGTTCTCATACCTTGCCAAGAGTTTTTCTAGTTATTAATTTACTTTCTTGCAATTTACTTTCCTTGTTCCTTATTTCAAAAACCCAAAAAGACAAAACTCCATAACCAATAATAAATACACCTCCCTGCAATTCCTTGAGAGACGACCCGAGGTTTAAATACTTAGGTTATCAATTTTATTAGGGGTTTGTTACTTGTGACAACCAAATTTTTGTACAAAAGGATTCTTTGTTGGTTTAGAAACTATACTTACAACGTGATTAATTTTGTGAATTCTTTACTGGCAAAAAATCCGTTCGTCAAAAATGGCGCCGTTGCCGGAGAATTGCAAACCTGTGCCTTATTATTGGTTATTGTAAATATTTGCTTTTTGCTTATTTGTTAGTTTTTGTTAGTTTTAGGACTTTGTTGCTTAATTTTTATTAGTTTTTGTTTTTATTTTCTTTTGATACTATGAACTCTCACCCCTCTGGCTACGAGTTTGGTTCGAATTATGTTGTAGGGAATGGAAGCTGTAATGGGAACATGCATCAAGGTTGGAACAATCAAAGATGGGAGGAGCCACAAGGATTTGATCAACCCTTTCGGCAACAACCTCCTCCAATGTGCCATAGGCAACGACCGTTCTACAATGCATCCCAAGGCAATGGTTATGGTGGACCCTTTCGTGACAACCAACCTCCACCAAATTACTATGACCAAGAGCCATTCCAAGAAGCATACTAAGATAACGGCTATGGTGAGCACCTTTTTTATTATCAACAACCACCACCATATGCCTATGAACCCCCTCCTCAACATAATTTTGAACCATCCTACTCACAAGCACTTTACCACTAAACACCCCCATATGACCCTAATCCTTACCCACCATACCAAGAGTCTTATGAGCCATACATAGAACCACCCCAATTCCAAAATAATTGCCCCCTTCCTCTTCCTATGACGAGATGTTTCAATCTTTTGCACAAGGACAAAAGACCTTGGAGAGCACACTTACCGGTCTAACTTCTGCTATACACATTCTCATCTCCCAGCTTGGATCATCGAATACCTCCAAAAATCAACCCTCAAGCTCTAGTGCACCTCTCTTTCAACCCTATAATGATCTCTCCATCCCATCACCATCCTCCATGGAAGAGCACCCACATCCATCAATCCAAGAGCAACATGATCCCGATGATGCTATTGACCCGGAACAAGAGCGAAGAGATCGTCTTAGGGAAGTAATGGATCGGCTTTACGCACATATACTTCAAGAGAAGCAAGAGGAGGCCCAAAAGGTAGAGGTAGGAGAGACCCTTGAAGATGAAGGAGCAGTTGAAGAATTAGGGGGAATTGCAGAAAGTGGTCAAGAGGTGGAAGTCGTAAAAAAGGAGCTGGATTTCGTATTAGAATAACTAGAGGAACCCATAACTATTGAAGAAGAAGAAGTGGTTGAAGACCTAGGAGATGCTGAACCTCCCTGGGAATCGAGAGCTATAGAGAATTCCGCCAAAAAGTTTGAAATTGATGTTGAGGAGGATAGTGCACAACCTCCAAGGCATGTACATTACGAAGAATTGGACGGAATAGATCCGAAAGCAAGTTCCTTTGGTGATGATGATCATGAATCAAGCTCTCCTAGTGATGAACTTGCATCCGCAATTGAACCCCTCGAGCTTGAAGAACTTTCTCCAAGTGACTTTGAAGATGACGTGGAGGTAGACTTCTCTCAACCTCCAACTTATGACTTGAGTGATGGGGAAGAATTAGATGATCTTGATCAGGGCGAGGTTGAAGTTGAAGAGGTTTGCAAGGAAGTGGAAGAATTCATAGAAGTGCACAAGGGAGTAGAGCCTGCAAGACCATTGAAAACACCTCTCCCAAAGCCGTTACCATCCAATGCAACATTCAGTTGGGTAAAATCCTTATCTTTAACCTTTACATTCCCACTTGAATATGGTTTGCTTGAGACGGATGGGTAACTTAGAGCTCTTTGTGGCTATAAGAGTAAGAGGGAGATGGTTAGTGGTAAGAGTCGTCATGCAAGGTTCAATACGGTTCCACGCTCCAAATTGAAATACAAGGATTGGTATAGAGCTCGATTGAATGGGTCTCGGAAGATGTTTGGGTATCTCAGTGAGAATTCAGATTGCGTACCACCCGGTTGGAACAATGTAGATCAAAGCGAAGACGGGTGCAAAAACAAGGTTTGAGACTCCGGAATTCATTCTGACAATCAACACTCCTGGAGCTTTGTCACTTGCTTTAACTTGCTCGAAGGCTTTATGTGCCTAGTTTGGGACCCCGGAGGTTATTGGAATCGCAAACATTGGTGGAGATTCCTGGATGAGTTCAAGCATAAGCCACCATGACAGAGAGCTCACCAAATGTCCAACTTAAGGACTTTAACTAAAAGTGCTAGGTGGGAGACAACCCACCATGGTATGATCGTTCTTTTTCAGTCTTAGTTTTATTTTGTTTTGTTTTATCCTTAGTTTTATTTTATTCTATTTTTCTTAGTGTTCATTCATAATGTCTGCATCAGCATCTGCATTTTGTATTCTGCATACTACATAAAAAAAAAACAACCCACGCGTGCGCGTAGGCCACGCGTGGGTGTCGATTCCAAATTTTGCTATCCCATCCAACGAACAGAAAGTTGTGATGGAATTGTGCGGCTGGTGTGCTCTGCGCACAATTCGGCCCACACGTGCGCGTCAATTGCAACTTGGAAAAACCACGCGTACGCGTCAAGCATGCGCACGCTTGGATATGGCAATCGGTATAAATAGCGTGCTGAACAGAGAGTTGTGATGGCCTGGCGCTGGAACTGTGCTAGAGGCACAAAATCACCCCACGCGTATGCGTCCCTGACACATGCACGTCCTTTCACTTTCAGACCACCCACGCGTACGCGTGGGCGACGCTTACGCGTCGAAGGGCCAACTCAGATTTCACGCGTACGCGTGATGCACGCGTACGCGTTATGCCCTGTTTTTCGTTCCTTTCTCCTTTCTTCTCTCTTTTATCCTTCTTTCTTTCTCCTTTCTTACTTTCTTCTTCTTCATCTCTTCAACTTCTCATCCCTATTCTTCTCCATTCTATTTTATTTAATTTATTTGCATACTTTTATTCATTGCATTTCAATTGTGTGCATGTTTTTATTTTACCATTGGTGTTAAATGTTCTTATTCAACTGTTGCATCTTTTCTTAAATTATTTTGGTGCTTCGTGACTTGTTCTAAACTGTTGGGTGTTATTAATTATAAGTCAATACTAATTTTTATGATACTGGTATTCCAATTGCATTGATATACACTTATACTATCTTGGATTACCCACACTCTCTCCCCCATTGTTGTAATTTTTGCACTATTGATATGCCATTTGCTTCCCCTGTTTTCTCACTTGCATGTTGTAGTTACCATGTAATTGAGACCCTCATTATTTGGCATCAACCCACCCATACTTTATTTATTTTCTTATCTTTATTTTTGGGTTACTTTTCTTCTTTTTTCTCTTCTTTCAGGATGGCCACCGAGAAGGGAAACGAGAAGCTTCTCAATGGGGCGACAGACAAGTCCATCTGCACAATCTATGGAGAAAAGCGTTAGTTGGAGCAACTCGTCCACCTGCACATCTTAGCATGCACCGAGGACGGTGCAATCTTTAAGTGTGGGGAGGTTGATATCGACTTCCGTGGGTTAGTTATTTCCTATCCCAACACCAATCATTTATTTTCCTTGTTAGTTGTTGCATTTGCATGTTTGTTTGCATGTATGTCTTGCTTGGTTAAAGTAATAAGTTTCTTTTTAAGACCCTTTTTATAGTATTTTACCAATTTAAATTGAAAAACTTGTGTTAAACTTGTTTAAAGATTGTAAATTAGAACATGAATTCTAGCTAAGAACACACAACTTGTGAGATTTTGAACTAATCATATGGTTACATTATTTAACCATAATATTTTATTCTTGTGTGTTCTCTTCTCTATAATTGTAATCTATATTTTGTTCCATTCTATATGTCCATTGTTTAGTATATTTACATGCTTGCATATGATTGAGGCCATCATTTGATTTTAGCTCACTTATCCCAAATAGCCTACCCTTTCAATCACCTTTGTTTGCCACATTGAGCCTTTTAATCCCCATTTGTTCTATATTTTACCACATCACTAGCCTTAAAGCGGAAAAATAATTAATTACTCCAAGTGTATCTTTGGTTAGCTTAAGTTAGAGATTGTGTATTAATTAAGTGTGGAGAACTATGGGAACTTGGGTTGATGAAAGTGTACAATGTTTGAATGACAAAATATTGGGAATTTGGGTACTTACTCATGTGAGACCAGAAAAAAATTAAAAATACATGTGCATTGATATGTTATGTTTACTTTTATATTTTTAATAAAAAAAATTTCAATAATTAAATAAATAAATAAATAAGGAGACAAAATTACCCTAATGCTAAGTTTAATAAAAGATCAATGCATATGTGGTGAAAGTAAAGAAAAATTTGGTATATGAGTATGTGATGCAAATGTTGCCACTGCTGTCTAAAACGCTGCTGCCGCTACTGCAAACACCACTGTCGCTGCTGCTGCAAATGCCCCTGTCGCTGCTGCAAACCCCATGCCGCTTCCGCTTCTGCCGCCACTGCACTTCCACCCATGTTCTCTGTTTTCACTTGTTCTGCATTCAAGGTCTTTTGTTTGAACCCTGTTTCTTTCAAATTCTGTTACTTCAAGTTAATTAATTACTTAGTAGAGTTTAGTTAGTTTAATTTTCTGATTTAGTGAATTTAGGTGATTAGCATACGTTAGAATAGGTTAGATTATACTCTGAGATTGCTGAAAGGTGTTGAATTATTGAGCTATTTGCTGATTTACCATACTGAATTGTTTGAAAAATGCTTGAATGTATTGACGAGTCATTGCTTTTTTGCTGATTTTGATAAATTTTTTATACTGGAATTGTTTGGATAATTTTGATTACGTTCATTCACTGCATTAAGGTCATTTTTTTTTTGAAAATTTGCTACTAGATTTGTCTACATTATGCTTCGTTATTGCGTGTTGTGACCGGCCATAACTTGATTAATCCTTGGTTTGAAATTGTCGCTTGTCAATTCCTTGTTGATTGCATCAATTTTGCATTAATTTTGCATACAATTTTCCATCTTCATCACATTCATGAGTGATTTTTGCTTCCAATGTATGTTGAAATGTGGAATCTGGCCACAGCATTGCCATTTTAAATGTGTATCTGTTGCATTGCATCTTCAATTTTATGCAATAGCAGTAATTGCAGTGCAATGCCAATTTGGAAAAACTTAAAGGCAGAGAATCATAGAAGATATGAAGTGCAAAGATTTCTTGGACATTTTGTGTCTACTATTGATGCTATTGGTCTTGTAGTGTATGCTTTAGAATTCCATCAATGTAATTATCTTTAGATATATGGAAGCATACTTCTCTTGAGGGGACTATGATTTGGATTATTGTAAAGGTGTGTTGATTTGGAAGAAGAGTGTATACGTAAGATGTCCCAAAGTTTTTGGAATTAGTGTATCTTATTTTGTTAGTTTATTATTGTCAGCATAGTTCTCATACCATTAATCTGCTATTATGCTTTCTTGTGGCTTGATACATGTGTTGCCTACTTACCTATTTTCCATTTTTTTGGTGATAATAGACAATCATTTGGAACTTGAAAGTATTTACCTGTGTGGGTCTCATCGTCTCTGTCAAACTCTTTATAAGATTTTGAGTGAAATTTGAATCAATTGATTAATTGCGTGTTGACTGATGCTGTAAATTGATATTGGTTGGATTTGTGTTAATAATGATATATGCTAATTACTGTTAGTAATATATTCACTGTGTAGATACGACGACAGGAAAAGGAGATAGGTTAAGTGAGTCATGTGGTCGTGGTAGAGGACGGGCTTCCACCGAATCCCCAATGACTGCCCAGTCATCACCCTCTACCCCGACTACCTCGTTGACTGGTGTGACATCACGAGTAGGTCCATCGGACTAGCAATTCATCATGGTCACAAACCCAAACTACGTGCCTCCTTCTGCTATGCCCCCTGCAGATCCAGCGACGACAGAGCCCACAGTGGGTGATACCTCCAGTGCCCGCGGTGGGTGATACCTCCGATAGCATACAGTCGTGAGTATATACAATTTTTTAAGTTTATTATGCATTTCTACGTGTTTATTATACGTTTCTATGTGTTTGTTATCTTAAGTTTAGTATGCGTTTCAATGTGTTTGTGAATGTTATATTTTTTCTCTGCTAGGTTTGCACCAAACCCCAACGCTTGCACACAGGAGATCACCGACATCATTAAGTCAATGTATGACCACCCGTGGCCAACCTACACACAGATCCCGACAGAGAGTAGAGATCGATGGTTTCAGAAGTAGGCAGTAATAACCCAATAATGTCAAATTAATTAACTGTATTTGAGTTGTATCTTATTCCGACTAACTTTTGTAATGGTGAATCACTTTGTGTAGTTGAAATTTCTATCGGTAGCAGAGCATTATCTCATGATCCGGAAGATATACGACCACTGGGTAGCCAAATGACTTCAGCAGATGATGAGGGACGTTCGTTAGGAGCACGACCACTTAACATCGTAGATCCGTCCAACCATCAAGAAGGAACTGGAGGCCTATTTTGCTAATGATAAGGGGTTCAAGCATCACCGTTTGACGAACCTCACTAACAAGGCTTTGCCTAGGTCGTCGAAGTATACAGGTGGGTTGACGACCTTCATGAATTAATATTTCAATAGTTACTTGAATTAGTTGTTTAATTTGTTCATTTATTTTATTGGTTGATATATTAATTTGTAGTCTAAATCGTTAGACCGTGAGGCGACACTAGTGGAGAGCTTCAAGAATACCCATACTTTGAAGGCCAACAATGATAGATTTTCTGACGAGCGATCAGCGGCCCATTATATGAGTTTAAATTAATCCAAAGGTTCAAATTTATTTGGTTTTAAGTCATTTATTTAACTGTTATCCTAAGCACGACGTGTGTGACACAGGAAGAGTACACGCAGAGGTTGGAGGCCGCCTATTGGTGGTGACAAAGCTGGCTCTGAGACCTCAGTGGTAGATCCTAATTGGGTTTGGCACGAGACCGCCTCTGAACCCCGCAAGAATCGCCATTTCGGTTTGGGATCGTTCTTCGCCAGTGGCTTCCACTCCTCCCCTTTGGCGGCTTCCTCTGCCCTGCCTCTGCCACCAACCCTACCGATTCCCAAGAAGTTGTAAACTTGGGGGAGGAGGAGCAGAAGCTGACACAGGAGCTTCACCAGCAAGTGGAGCAGTCTGAGCATAGGTACAACGACCTTCTTGCACGCGTGGGAGGAGCTATTGTCATAAGCTCGGACCTAACAGAGAAGCTAGAGCAGCTCGATCGATTGCGAGAGCAGATAGAGTAGTACAACTAGCAAATGGGTGCCGGAGCCAGCAGCACTAGAGGCAACGGCATTGCTGGTTCCAGTGACGACACTGTTGGTGGGGCTCTGACGTCAACACCTACACCGCCGACTCACTAGGGGGACCATGATGACAACGATGATTATCGGGATCTGTAGGAGTTAGGGTTTTATTTTTTTGTTTGTCTACTTCATTGTATTATACTTTTGTGACATTTCATTATATTCATACTATTTATTTTTAATAAAATAATTTGTTGATTTCTGCTAATTTTATATTTTTGCTAATAATTTTGTTAACAAGGATTCTAATTTGACTACTACTTGTAGCTTAACTGTGCCAAAAAATAAAAAAAATATAAAAATACTACTGTCAGATTTACGTTCCTATTAATTCAACAGTAATCATCAACTCAGTCTCGACAAATTCATTAAAAATACCGACGAAAAATTCGCCGGTAATTAGCGTTGCATGAAAAACATCCGCTAGTAAATAGTTTCCAGCACCAATAATACCGTCAACTCCAAGATGACGGTAAATCTAACGGTTCTCAACTTTTTTTCTTGTAGTGAAATACTAAGCTTGTTAACCATTTTATTTCATTCCGAGTGGAGTTGTTTTACTGTGTTGATGGTGAAGTTAAGCTCTATTTTGGTCCCTGAAATTAGAAAGTTACACCTATTTAGTCCTTGACTTTTCAATTGCTATAATTTGGTTCCCCAGATTAAAAGAAGTGCACCAATTTAGTCAATCGTATATTTTCCAACGTCGGCGCTCAACGCTGCTAATGACGTGGCTCAAGTCTTGCCACAGTGAACATATTAAAACGACGTCGTTTAAGAATTTGAACAATTAGTATTGTTCAAAAGGGAGGGTGTAACATTTTAGTATTATTCAAACCCTCAAACGATGTAGTTTAGTGCCTTCTTTAGGGTCAAAACACGTACGATGTCGTTTTAATATGTCCAGTGTGGCATGGCTTGAGCCACGTCACTAACAGCATTAAGCTCTGACAACGTAAAATACACGAAAGGGTGGCTTAACTCGTTGGTGGTGTAATGGATAATCACAAAATACACATGAGGGTGTCAGTTTTTTGTGTGATTATCTATTTTCTTTTGTTATTCCATCCACTATGACGTTTGCAGAACTATAGTACGAGTTCTATCAACACAATGCCCATCGTAAAGGGAGTGAGCAATATTCTGTACAAAGATTTCGTTATTGTATTTGGCAAGCTAATACAATTCAGCACAATTCCCGTCGTTGACAAAGCAAGTATGCAATAGATGTTTCATATTTATTAGTAAACTCAAGTGCAAGTGCTGAAGATTGAGTTGTGTGTTGAGTTTGAACATAAAGCTGCAAATGTAGTTCAACACGACTCAGACATGGAAGATGACAGAACTGAAGTCTGCGCAATAATGAATAGTAATAATAAAGAGAATTTTGAAGCTAACGACAAAGTCAATGACAAGACACTATAAGAAAAATGCTGAGTACCGTCGGATTTAGCGTCGCAGAGTAGCGGCAGATTTACCGGTGGATTTTTGTTTCCGACAGGAAATTCACTGGTAATAATTGGAGGGAAACAAAAAGAAATTGGCACATCCTTTAAGGTCATTCTGATGGTAAACCCATTTAGTGAAACGTTGCATTTTGGTGACCTGTAATGGTTTACCGTCGGGTTTTTCTGACGATAATTGTGTCGTAAAATTGAAGCACGAACCCTACTCCCCCTCATTTGAATTTGTCTCTCTCTCTCTAACCCTCTCGCCTCCCACTCTCTCTCTACCCCTCTCGCTATCGTCTCGCCACCTTCGTATTGCTTGCCGTCGTCTCGCCGCCTTCGTGTTGCTCGCCGTTGTCTCTCCTGCCTTCTTTGTCTCTTGCTGGCTACCATCCAGCACCGCCGCGAGCATCTTCTTCCCCTCCTTATAACCTCACACTGTGACTCTCTAGCTTGCCCCTGCGTCCCTCTTTCCAGTCGCAGAATCAGAATAGAGCTATTCTAGTTCTAGCAAATTCAGACGCAGCAGCGGCTGGTCAATGCCACTGCATCCCTCTCTCCTGAGTTCTTACTCTGTTCTTCGACTTAGGTTCTCAAATCACCGTTTCTTCTCTATTTTAGTTAATTTAGGACTAGTTATATGTTGATTCTAGTTTTAATTTGATTTTATTAGGATTATTTGATGCTGTTAGTTGAGTTTAGGTTAGAACTATGATTTTCTTATTAGAATTAGTGTTAGTTTATACATAGTTAAACATGCTGTTAAGAGTTTCTTGAGTTTGAATTTCAATTTGTTTAGATTGATTGATTGATACTTTGCTGAGTCACTGCAAAATATTGCTGATTTCTTATGTCATTGGTGCTGAATTTTGAATTGGTGTGGCAAAGAATGTTTGTTAATGCTATTTTGTGTTGTTTATGCTTTTGCACGCCAAGTGTTCGACAATAGGCCTTAAAAAGCTTTTAATGAAATTTTTGGCTCAATCTTTGAAAATCAATGCTTGTTTGTACATGATTTTTGTTATTATGCCTTGATGATTGAATATTCAATAAGTTTAACGTAGTTTATTTTAAATAATAATTTTGAATGATGTTGTGAATATGTTTAGCACATTTTTAATTGGTATACTCTTTGCATACATGGCGACAGGTACAAATTTTGCGGATCAGGCTCGTAGTCGTGGTCGTGGTTATGGTAGAGGGAAGGTTTCTGCCAGTACCCCTAGGAATTTTGGATCCTCTCCCTCTACTCCGATTACCCAAGTGATGTCACATGTTGCGGGTGGATCGGACCAGTCGTTCATCATGGTCCCAAACCCCAACTACATCCCTGCGTCTACAGCAATGCCACCGCCTCCATCCGCTCAGCATCCCAATGTCTCAGTGATGCAACCTCCAACGACGGACACCGTGGCTTCGGAATCCTCTCACGGAAGTGAGCCAGTTGATGCCCCTCCACTACCTCCCATCGTACGATTGATGATTTAGCCTGATGGCAGAATGGCATAAGTACTACTTTAAGTCTCCTATATGTTGAAAGTGTCTAATTATTGATTCTAGTTTAGTGGATTTAAGGTTGTAGATTTGAACTGATAAAAGTGTTTGATATATCATGATTAGTGATTCTTGATAGTTGATTCTAGTTTTAGTGGATTTAGTGTTGTAAGTTTGAATTGCTGAAAGTGTTTGATATATCCTAATTATTGAATTGCTGAAAGTGTCTAATTATTGCCTATTGTTAATTGATTATTGACAGTGGTGTTGTTTAAGTTAATTGTTGACGAATAGAGTTTGTGACACATTCCAGTTATTGATGAAACTCTACTAAAATTTCTAAAAAAATCGCTATATATTATGGTAATTTACTTCTAAAGTTTTAATTTATATTACCATATTGGTTGTTTATGAATTGTTGATAGGTTTGTACCAAACAACAATACATGTACTCAGAAGATGACCAACGTCATCAAGCTGATGTATGACCATCCATGGCCAAACTACAAGAAGATCCCCTCTGAAACCAGAGAGCAATGGTTTCAGAAGTGGGCAATAATTAATTTAATATAGTCAAACCTCCTTAGGTAGTTTATATCTTCTATATTATTTAATATGATATATTTTGATTAACTAATTTTAAAGTTTCTTTGTGCAACTTCTCTTTATATGGGACAAGGAGCACAATGCCATCATCCGAAAGATATAGGACCATCGAATGGGTAGGCGGCTGCAATAGATGCTGGAGGATGTATGTGAGAGGCACGACCACCTCACTACCTAGCTCCACCCGAAAATCAAGAAGGCTCAATACATTCATTGAGTGACTGATGAGGGGTTCAGGCATCAACATCTCACAAATAGAACTAATAGGGCATCAGCCAGGTTGTCCAAATATACTTGTGGCTCAGTGACCTTCATGAAGTCTAAGGCAAGGCTGGTATGTAGCTTGTCTAATTTTGTTATTAACTTCATCATATTCTTTGACATATCATTAGTAGGCATCCTAACAACTTGTTTCAATGTAACATGTATAGTCGAAGTCGTTGGATCGCAATCTGACATTGGCAGAGACTTTCAAGTACACCCATACTTTAAAGGAGAACAAAAGAGAGATTTGTTGATCAGCAATCTCAGGATCATTATGTGAGTAAACATCTGATCTTGTGATATAAAATTTTCAATTAACTATTAAGCTTCGTACTAATCATAATGACATGTGTTACACAAGAATCCTACACGCAGAGACTAGAGACTGCGACTCAGCAATCTCAGCAAAGTGAGAAGGATGCCAGTGGCTCTGTTGCTTCAGTTGTCGATTCCGATGCGATTTGGCGCGAGACCGACTCAATGCCATACCAGAACCGCATATATGGGTTGGGGTCATTCTTTGCCAATGGGTTGGGGTCATTCTTTGCCAGTGGCCTCTGCACCTACATGTTAAGACCATCGTTCGCCTTTGCCACCAGTTGAGCCGTTGATCCCGAGGAAGGCATTGATTTGAGGCTGCAGGTGCAGGAGCTCACCTGAAGCCTTTACGACCAGGCTCAGGAGCTGACCGACACTCGGAAGAAGTATCAGCATATCCTCATAGATGTGAGGGACACAGATAACCTCAGGCTGGAGTGGAGGGAGTAGCTAGAGCGGGTTCAGCGGATGGAGGTGTACCAGACTCCGATGCGCGCTGCTGGCATCAGCCCTGCTGGTGGCAGCAATGCTGCTGGTGGGACACAGACATCACCGTCTTCTCCGCTGCCTCAACAGGACCATGGGAACCACGATGACGATGATGACTACCAGGATCTTTAGTGATTAGGGCTTTGTTTTACTGTTTCATTGTATTTATTTGATTTCTTTATCTTTTAATTTATTTAAAAATTTGATATTTAATATTACACAATTGGTTTCTATTATTTATAAA
>NC_029787.2:51001130-51010028 GCF_000816755.2 Arachis ipaensis
CGAGATTACTGTTGGATTTACCAAGGGAATAATCCGACAGTAATAGTGCGAAAACAAGATATGGTGGCGCCAACATTATTGTCAAAAAAATCTGCCGATAACCAAATAATTTTTTGAGCAATTTATCCGTCATAGAATTCGATGGTAATTACCGTCGGACAGAAAAAATCCAACGGTAACTAGTTACGGGCAAGGGTTATGCCGTTGGATTCCTTTCGATGGTAAACCTGTCGGTAATTAACTTACTGTTAGATTTTATTCGATTTTTTGACAGTAAATCTGACGGTACTCAACATTTTCTTGTAGTGAGAACAAGGATGGTGACGAGGCAGGTGATGCATTCGTACAAAATATAGTTGTTCCTTATGCAATGAGTCAACCTTTTGATGTTCCACTTTTTATGCATGCCCTGGATCTTGACGCCATACATGCAAAGGAATTTCCTGAATTTTCGAATATAGGTTCTTGATTTACTAATATGTTTCGTTAATATAATTTTAGATGTAAAATAGTGACCATTTGTTTTTTGCATAGGCATTGCTATTCTTAAGGACGATGAGTTCAGGATTAGAATGGAATATAGTCCTAGACAGTGAGTGGTCAGCTCAATCAGGAATTACACTATTTTTAGAAGAGTTGACTACACTGCATATGAGTCTGAGCCATAGATGTTATATCCAAAATGCAAGATGTATGGCCGTGGATGTGATTGGCTTATCCAAGCTAACTTGATTCGGAAGAAAAGTTATTAGGAGTTAAGAAAATACAATGGAAGGCACACCTGTACCATGGAAACGATTTCATAAGATCATTCTAAGTTGAACTTGGACACAATTGCAAAGGCTAAGGCCATTGGTTAAAACCGACCCATCCCTGAAGGTGAAATCTATAATTATAGAAATCCAATCCAGGTTTAACTACATCATTAGTTACTGTAAGGCTTGGTTGACAAAGTAAAAGCCAATAAAAAAAATCTTTGGTGGTTAGAAAGAATCTTACCAAGTTTTGCCAATGTGGTGCACGCTAATGTGTCAGAAGATACTAGGCATAGTTGTCTAAATCGAAACACAACCTATATATCGTGGGACTGAAGAGGTGAAGGGTGTAAGGATACTACACTGGATATTTTGGAGTTTTAATCCATACATTAGAGTGTTTTGACATTGCAAGCCTTTTATTCAAGTTGACAGCACCCACCTTTATGAAGAATACAAATGTGCTCTTTTGGTGAAAGTTGTACAAGATAGGAACCAAAACATGGTGCCAGATGCTTTTGTCATTATAGAGGGTAAGACTGCTAATGCATGGTACTTTTCCCTCAGTAATTTACGAAGGCATTTGTTAGAAGAGATGCCGTGAGGATAATCTCTGATGGTTGAGTCAATAAGGGCAGCAGTAAATCATAGCGACGATGCTTGGAAACCTTCAAGAGCATGGCACATGTTTTGCCCACATTAATTGGTAGCAACTTCTTAAGGGCATTTAAGGCCCCGTACTTGTATAAGCTAGTTGTAAATATAGGTATTTGAAGCTACTTTTATTTCTACTTATGATGTGTTGGTAATGCCCAATATGATGATGTACAATGTGATTTGCAAGCCATTCAAGGATGGAGAAGGAATACAACATCAACTGCAAGAAGTTGCAAGAGCGAGGCGAGGCATATACTCGGTGGTGCGACAACATCGAATTTCTCTATTAGGCATTGGCATTTGACGAGAGACATTGACGAGGTCACATGACGATGAACCTAGTCGAGTGCATAAATTCAGTCTTGAAGGGTACGTGAAACCTTACTATATTGGCGCTCATTCGAGCAACATTTTATTGGTTAAACGAGCTATTTACGCAAAAGAGTGTTAAGCCTCATGAGTGCAAGCATACAGGATTACTTATTCTGAGTTTGTCACTCAACGGTTAGAAGCAACTATGCATCGAATTTCTCCGTTGGTCATTGGCATTTGAGGAGAGACATTGACGGGGTCACATGACGATGAACCTACTTGAGTGCATAAATTCAGTCTTGAAGGGTGCACGAAACCTTACTCTGTTGGTGCTCGTTCGAGCAACATTTTATTGGTTAAATGAGCTATTTATGCAGAAGAGTGTTGAGTCTCATGAGCGCAAGCGTGCAAGATTTACTTACTCTGAGTTTGTCACTCAACGGTTAGAAACAAATATGCAGCGTGCAAGAACATAGTTGTACACCAGTTTAACAAACGCAATGAGTTGTTTGAGGTGCATGAAATGCCAGTGAAAAAGTATTAACCATTGATCTTGCAAGACGGGTGTGTGATTATGGTCACTTTCAGGTGGATTGATGGTCATGTTGCCATTTATTAATTGCTGTGGTAACCAGCGCCTTGATTGGCAAGTATATAGCAATGACGTGTGCAAGATGTCAAAAATTCGCAAGATTACAAACTTGAGTTTGTATCATTGGGAGACCCAGCGACATGGCATGCTTATCAATGACCGACGATGGTCACTAATCCTTCCTTAAGGTGAGTGGTAAAAGGCCGCTCCAAATCGATCCTCTACCCGAATAAAATAGAGTCGTGGCAGGTATTTGAAAGTTTTTGTTAATCTTATAAATTAATTTATTTGAAAATTTCAATAAATTTTAGGAATTAATGTATTTAAAAAATTCTGTTAATTTTATGAATTATTATATTTGAAAATATTGATAGACCAATATGAAAGTAAATAAATAATAGCAGAGAAGAAAAAATAAATACATACAACTGTAACAAAATTAATAATTATAAAGTAATTATTCTCTGAATACAACTTATTATTGTTGTTGTTGGTGCATTTTTTTCCCTCCTTCTCTTTCTATTGATTTTGCAACATTATGTATTTTTTTTTCTTTGTTTGATTTTATCCTCCCAAGAAGAATTATGAGAATATGAAATCAGAAAATGAAGAGGAAAAAGCAGCAGATGATGAAGGGGAGGAAGAGGAAGAGTTTTGAATTATGCAGAACTTATCAGCACACCTACACCGAAAATTCTTAAACAAGACACCCAAATATCTTCGTGTTACACTCAAATTTACTGCAAATAAAGAAAAATATTTCTTCTAATGCTGCATTCTTTTTATTCTTCTTTTTTTCCTTATTTCTTTCTTTCTTTTAGTTGAATAAATGTAAGTTCATCCTCTTCCAAGTAATTTTGTAGCATTATGTGTTTCTTCTTCTTCTTTGTTTTTTTTTTTTTGTTTTGTTTTTATTCTTGTTAAAAGAGTAAAACAAGAAAAAACTTGAGAAGATAAAACAAGAAAAAAAAGATGAATAAGAAAAAAAAGAAGAAGATGATGATGATGATGATGAAAAAGAAGAAGAAGAAGTAGCAGAAGATGTGGAGGAGGGAGAAGAAGAGTTTTGAATTATGCAGAACTTATCAACATACATACACCAAAAATTCTTAAACAATACACCCAAATATCTTTGTGTTACACACAAATACAGAAAAATATTTTCTTTAATGCAGAACTTTTACATTACATTCAATTCAAACCATCAAGATGAACAACAATTTCACAAACAAAAACAACATTATTCACCTACAGAATCATAAACTACTAACGAATGTAAAACCCGAATAATTAGTGAATAATTAATCCGTAAATTAAAATATATTCTAGAAAATTAGAAATGAGATTTTTATGGTTTAATATGATAGAGAAAATTAAAACGAGAATTTTGATACCAATTTTAAAGAAATCGGCCTAAGATTGGGCTAAACGGACCGAACTGGTTGAACCGGATCCAAATCGGACCCGTGGGCCTAACCAAGCTCAACCTAAAATCCTAAACAGCACTCTCTCTCCTCTCTTAAACCCAAATAAATGCTGCTGGGCAGCCAAGGAGGAAGCACACTCTTCCAAGAACATAAACCTTCACTTGATCTTTAAATCACCATAACTTTTGATTCGGAGCTCCGATTGCTGCACCGTTTGCAGCCACGTGTTCACCGCGTTGAGCTCTACAAAGCTCACAACTTTATTTCTGAGGTAAACCACGTTCTCATCTCAGATCTTCCAGCCTTGATTTTCGAAATTTATGGGTAAAAATGTTGAGATTTGTGAGCTTTTAATGTTATAAGATCCAACTAGTTTGAAGGAGAGGCTTAATCTTATCTCTTTGATCCTTGGGTAAGGTAAGAGATCTCAAATCCTAGTGAAATCTTTGAATTAAGACATTTGGGTATTGAGTTGTTGTGTTTAGATGTGATAATTGTGGTTTAGGTAGTGTGTATGTGAATATTGAAGTTTGATTGAAGTCTTAGAAAGCTTGGAATAAACTTTTGATGCTAAAAATCTGTTCTTGGAGGTATCAAAACCTTGAGAGCTTGTGAAAAAGTGAAATTGGAGGTGTTACGGGTTGAGCGGGGAATCGGCCAAGGTATGGTTTCGGTTTCCTGTATCTAAAATGTAATGTGGTGTGAAAACTTAGGCTAGAGGCCCTAAGATAGGATTTGAAATATTGATGTTGTTGATTGGTTGAGATAAAATGTGTGGTTATGTATGTGATTAATGAATTTTGATGTTTTGATGGTATGATGCATGAGAGATATGCATGTTGTGATATATGCTTAATGATTGGTTGAGATTGAATTGTGGGTTAAACCATATTGATGGTGAGGATGATATTGATTGTATGTATTGATGGTTGATGGAAATGGTATTGGTTGAAATTGGGATGAGGAAAGATATATGACATGATATTGTGTTTGAAATTGAGTTATTTGATTGAGATTGGTTAAAATGGAGGATTGGTGGATTGTAAATTTGATAAAAATGTTAACATATGAGTTGAGGAGGCTTGAGGTTGATTTTTGGTAAGTTTTGGTTAGTTTTGAAAAGGGTTGAAATTGGTTTGTTTTGAAAATGGAATTTTATGGGTTTGTATGAAAATGTGGTTTTTGGGCCTACTTTGACGGAGCATAACTTGGTCTCCGAATCCCTGATTTGTGTCAAACTTATTTAGAAATAAAATTGGATTCGAGATGTTTATGCCGTTCAAAGAACGGATGGAAAATGATTTGAAACAAAAAAGTTATGCCCGTCGGAAGTTTGAGGTTTGAAACTAAAATTTTGCAGCTTTTTAACTTAGTAAAATTTTTGGCAAGTCGTGCTCCCACGCGCACGCGCCAATCTCAGATTTTTACTTTCCCACGCGTGCGCCTAGCCGACGCGTACGCATCACTGTATTGATGCAAGTGCCCAGTAGAAAATCCAGAGAGTAGCGCTGGTACTGTGCTGGTTTTGTGCGAGGAGCACAAAACGCACCCACGCGTACGCGTGGCTGACGTGCACACATCACTTGATCTCTCTGCTTCCCATGCATGCGCATGGGCGACGCTTACGTGTCACTCTACTTTTTTAGCCTTCCACGCGTGCGCATGGGCGACGCACACACGTGACTTCATTTTCACCAAAAAACTTATTTTTTTGAGTTTTCAAAACCGAATTTCAGACTTCTAGGCCTCCATTCTCACCCTTTAAGTCCTAAACGCTTATAGTATGCCTACAAATGAGAAGGGATTAGGAAGGGTGGTAGCTTGAGGGTGAAGTAAGGGGAGAGTCAATGATGAATTATGATTAATGATGATTGTATGAGTTGCTGAGGATGATGATGGAAGTGCGGTGTATGCCGTTAGCCGAAGGGTTGTATTTAATAATGATTATTGGCTGGTTATGTTATGAGTCGGATGGCTATGATAAATATTGATTTATGGCTGGATATGAAAATATGACTTTGAATGATTGTTTTATCTTGAGCTCTCTTTCTCGAAAGTGCGACCCTAGAGAGATGAAGGAAGGCGAGGATCCCCTTCCTCGTTCTTCCTGATATTGTAAAAATCGCCCTCAACGAGATGGTGGGAGGTTAGGATCCCCTCCTTGGTTCCTGCTAGGCATATGAGAACGTACCTCCTGGGTAGATGCAAGGGTTGTGGTTGCGCCCCACTTGCTCCAGGTTGGTTAGTATAGAGGCTCCCCGGGTGGACGCAAGGGTTGTGGTTTCGCCCCACTTGCCCTGGGTTATAATGAGGGATGTATAAAATGTGCAATTATGTGATGTATAGGTGACGATATGGTCATGACGAATGATTATGGAATGTTATGAATGAATATGAAATGGTTATCTGAGGTACGAGTTTTCCTGGATGAAAGCAGTGACTAACCATCACATGCTCCAGGTTGAGACTCGATACTTTGCTGACCATATGTCGTAAGTGTGGCTGGACACTGTGAAAGTTCCGGATGAGCTCGCCCCCTGGATAAACACCAGTGTAGGTGTTGTATGATTATGATTGTGATTATGTTTATGATTGAGAATTACTCGAGTTGGGAATGCACGACAGAGGGACAGTCCAATAGTTAGCTACCAGGACTTGTCGAGTTGGCTTTATAACCGACAGATGAGACTCATCAGCCACTAGGACAAGTATACGTCATATGCATTATATGTGAATTTTTTGGAATGCCTAATTGACTGCATAATGCTTGCTAATTACCATATCTGCTTCCTATTTGTGCATTTCCTTGTTGATACAATTGTGTTTGCGACATCAAATTACTGATGGCGGTTGGGAGGTTCGAAGGATTTAGAAAGGGGAGTGTTAGTTAGACTGAAGATCTTTATCTAGTTTCCTGCTCCATTTATGGTTTAGTCTGTTTATAAGCTTTGATTATCTGTTGGGAGTTCTAGGATTGCCTTCGACTTTTCCAGGACATTACATGTTAGATATGTGGGCACTGTTACTATATGAGAACCTCCGGTTCTCACTCATGCGGATTGTGTGGTTTTCAGATGCAGGACGTGAGGCTCCTCGCTGAGGCATGCTGAAGACTCCTGGATTAGCGAAGATCCTTAGCTCTTGGGACTTTATTTTGGTTTTATGTACTTACTTAGATACTTATTATCTCCACTAAATACACATATACTATTTTGACTCCTCTTAGAGGTTGTTTTGGTTTTGGAGAACAGGTTCTGTAATGAATTACCATTTCACAAGTTCAACACACTTCAAGGTCAAAAAAGGGACTCTTCAGTTACCTTCAAGATTGAGGCTTTATACTCCCAAGAAATTTTGAATAGTGAATTAGAAAGGGTAACACACAAGCACAACCACCAATACTTAGGCCTATCTTGATCTACCTTATTTTATATATATATATATATATATATATATATATATGCTCGGACTGGTTATCTTTGCAAACCGAGTCTTGAGCTTTGATATCTGTATTTTTGGCACTCTCTTTTATATATATACTCGCGTTAGCTTATCCTTTATCTATTTCGTTTATGTTATCAATCGGAGTGTCACACCTTTCAATTTAACACTTTTGATTTACCCTCCTTTTTCTTTAAAGGCTCCTAGTTATAAATATTTTCACACTATTATATATACTAAATTTTATTTTTAGAGGTCGTAATACCTCGCCACCTCTGTTTTTTTACTTAAGCATAAGACTCTGTGTGGTAGGGTATTACAATGAAAACATTAACTAGAATCGAACCACACCTCTGCCACTTAATTGGATTCAAAATAATCAATTTCATTTTGGTTCATTGACAATCTGAACTTGAATTATTCATTATCTTCAACAATGAGATAACTGATGATGGAGGAGAAGGAGAAAAAGGAAGCATGAGAAGAAATTCCAATAAAAAAAAGAAAGAGGAGGAGGAGGAGGAAGTGGTGTTGGTGAGAGAGTAAAACAAGAAGAAACTTGAGAAGGTAAAACAAAAAGGAAAAGATGAATAAGAAAAAAAGAAGAAGAAGATGGTGATCATGATGAAAAAAGAAGAAGAAGCAGCAAAAGATGAGGAGGAGGAAAAAGAAAAGTTTTGAATTATACAAAACTTATCAGCACACATACACAGAAAATTTTTAAACAATACACCAAAATATCTTCGTGTTACACCCAAATTTGCTGCAAATACAGAAGAATGTTTCCTCTAATGCTGCATTTTTTTCTTCTTTTTTTCCTTATTTCTTCCTTTCTTTTAGTTGAATAAATGTAAGTTCATCCTCTTCCAAGTAATTTTGTACCATTATTTTTTTTCTTCTTCTTTGTTTGAATTTTTTTGTTTTTATTCTTGTTAAAAGAGTAAAACAAGAAGAAACTTGAGAAGATAAAACAAAAAAAAAAAGATGAATACGAAAAAAAAAAAAAAGATGATGATGATAATGATGAAAAAGAAGAAGAAGCAGCAAAAGATGAGGAGGAGGGAGAAGAAGAATTTTGAATTATGCATAATTTATTAGCACACATACATCAAAAATTCTTAAAGAATACATCCAAATGTCTTCGTGTTACATCTAAATATCTTCGTGTTACACCCAAATTTGCTGCAAATACAGAAAAATATTTTCTTTAATGCATAATTTTTACATTACATTCAATTCAAACCATCAACAATGAAACATTATTCACCTACAGAATCATAAACTATTAACGAAAAAATTAACTTGAATCGAACCACACGTTAGCTACTTGATTGGATTAAAAAAAAATCAATTTTGGAAGAAGAACGTGCAGTAAGAGGAAAAAGAAGAAGAAGAATGTACAGTAACGTCGCGTTGATTGAAATCTGTTCAATTAAGAGGTGCGTGAAATTTGCTTGCGTAAGACGCGCACGTGAGCATAATTTAGGAAAAAAAATAACTTGTATAGACTTGTATTGTACAATTGCTTGTATGTGATAATGTGGAGAATTTCTAGATATATAAATATGAGAATGACATTTTTATATAAAAATGTGAAAATGTATTTATAGCCGTTGAATTAGTTTTAATAAATGAGATTAAACATACATAATAAATGATATATAACTAATGTATTTAATATAGTAATTAAATTTATGAGAGAGAATGTATTTAA
>NC_029787.2:51010205-51014290 GCF_000816755.2 Arachis ipaensis
TAATTTTTTTTTTGTTTATTTAGTGTTATAAATGGATATAAATTATTAAACATATTTTTTCAATAATTAAATAATTTAATAGTATCTTTTAGTGATTTATTCTATATAAATAAAAATAAGTAGCAGTGCAACGTATGTCACACAAATATTTAAAGAAATAGAAAACGGTGGTGAGGGTTACTATTCCAATTCTAAATTAAACATTTTATTCAATATGGTTATTAATGTATTTTTGTTCTTTATCAAAACAAACAACTAACAATAATAATTAATTATAATAGTGTATGTTTGATTTGTTTTTGCACTACTAAAAAATTATTTATTACAGATGGATATTTCTGACATATTTTATCCCACAAAATATAGATAGATTTTGCGACAGAATTTTTATTGAAAATGAAGAAAAATGAATTATTATAAATTACAGACAGAAAAGAGAATCTGTCATAATTCCGTCGAAAAAATTCATTTTTTTGTAAAAAATATTTACTGACAGAAAATCTGTCAGTATTTAAATGATAAAAAACATTGCGTTTTGTTAAATTATTACAGACAAAAAATCCGTCTGTAATTTAAAATATTCCATCAAAAAAATTGAGTTAAACCTAGCATTATCCCCACCCTATCGAGCTCCATTCCACCACACAAATCTCAGGTGTGTATATATATATATATATATTCCTTAAAAAAATTTAAATGAACTCTTGATTTGTTTCACCAGCAACTACTTCATTCTCCACTATTTCATTTTTCACGTATTAAGAACAATATCCCCAAGAAAGTGTTCTGAATACGTTGGACCCTCGAGATAGTACTAATTTTAGAGCATCGTACTAGTCTAGTAAAGGGGAAGTGATCCTTTTGTCCCAGAAACTTTAGTTTATAAGCTAACTTTCAAATTATGTCTAATCATTGAGATTCATGTGCAGCCATTCAAAGGTTAGTCCAGTAGCTAATTGACAAGTTTAGTATAAAGTTGAACTGAAAATGACTAATGTCGAGAATATTAACTTCAACTTAATTAGCTGATTAATGTATATTTTACCATGCAGCATATTTTTACTATGACAATGCCACTGCGGCTACAGCTCGAGTATTACAGGTTCTTTACATTGCTATTTAAAAAAAATATCCTAATCTTTGCTTAATTAAATTAGCTGCAAGACTAACAAACAATTATATTGCAGATGGGTTTGGTTCTGAGATTGGCTCTTGCATTTATTCTTGGTGCAGAACTTCCTTTTGGAGCCAAACTATTTACAAGAGATGTTGATGTCCTCCACCTCATAAAAATTGGAATACCTGTAAGTCTATTTTGTGTACATTTTCAGCACCCTAAATTTGTGAGACTTATATTTATGTTTGATTGTTTTTATCAGTTTGTTGTAGCCACCCAATCCATCAATGCTTTGGCATTTGTATTTGATGGTATCAACTTTGATGCATCTGACTTTGCATATTTAACATTCTCTTTGGTGTGTATTTTCTTCCATGTCTTCGTGCTATAAAGGATTATATACTACATATTTTATGAATCTTAAGTAGTTATAACTGATGCAAAGTTAGCATCCAAACTGTAAATTGGTGTTCAATTTATACACGTATTAAATCCAAAAATGGAGATGATAGAAGAAGAAAAAGTGTGTCAGGGATCAAATCCAAATTAATGGTGATAGATTTGGTGTACAAAAGTAAAACACATATCAAGGTGTACAAATATTGTTCTCCTTTTTCTATTATTCTGTATCTCTCTCTCTCTTTGTCTAGTGGGGGCTTTAAGCATGTCAATGTACCTAGTAATTTTTGGTTTGTTTGAGGGGACCTTTGTACAAATAGTTTATTTAAGTGTTTATTTGATAAAAAATAAATTGAAAAGTAGCTTATAAAGTCATTTTCTATTTGGAGATGTAATTATATATGTACTTCTTTTAAGTGTTTTAAAAAGTGTTGCTCAAAAAACTGTGGAAGTGTTTCTCAAACTGTTACTCATTTGCTGTTTCACTCGATAGCAGGTGGAGATTTTTTTTCTTTGTCTTTTAATTGCCGTTAAAGGTTTATGGCTATCTATCCATCATATCTTTAACACTGAGAGGTTTTAATTCTATTTCAGTCAGGAGATGCCAAGATCAACTTTTAATGTGGAGCTTGATGCTGCCAATGCAACTTGGTTATCCGTTAATATTTTAGATTATCTCATCTTTAAGTGCTAAGTGTAATTTGTGATATCAGTTAATGAAGGAGATCCATGTAACATTGGGTATCTTTTTATTGAGACAGTGAGATATTAGGCAATGATGTTGAAAAAAACATCCAATTTTATAGATATCATGTAATGAATATTATGTTTATCTATGTGATTTTGAGCTTTCTTTTTTTCAATTTACAGTGTGTTTGTTGGAGTAAATTTAGAAAATAGACCTAAAGTATTCATTTTGCAATGGAAAATCTAGAAAAAAAAATTCTATTTTACCTTACTAATGGATTTACAGACGAATTTTCTGTCTGTATTCAGAGTTTGGAATGGTTTTCTAAGGCTCCAATTACCGACAAAAAATTTGTCGAAAAATCTGTTGATAATTATTGACGAAAAATCCGTCAGAAAGTTTGACGTTCCAGAAAAATGGAGGGGAGAATTTACCGAGAAAAAATCTGTCGGTAACTGGTAAAAATCTGTCGGTAAATAATTTCCGATGAGGCTTTTACAGAGGGACGAAATCCGTCGATAACCAAAAATCCGTCTATAATAAAGACCAAATCTATCTATAAATCTGTCTGTATTACATAATTTTTTAGTTGTGTTGGTCTATATTGCTTAATTATTAAAAAAAATAAAGAATGAAAGGTGGCAGATACGTTTATAGAAATGGATCAGAATTATTTAACACACAAAATTTTTTAAAAAATATTGCTTGTATACATTTTTGAAAATATGTTATTTTTAAAGTTATGTGAATTTTATTTATTTTAATTATTTATTAGGTATATTTTAAGAAAATCAAAGATAATAGCTATAAATATAATGGTTATTAAATATATTCTCTCTCATGAATTTAATTATTATATTAAATGCATTAGTATATATCATTTATTATGTATATTTAATTTCATCCATTAAAACTAATTCAATGGCTATAAATATATTCTCATATGATATATTTCCTATATATATTAGGCCAATCCTTTAAAAATCCAAAAATTAAATTAATACTTGTAAATTAGATGCCTAAAAAATATGAGACCAAATTTGATATACAAATCACATTTTTTATTTTATAGTTGTTGCATAAACATTTTGTTTTCTAAACTTATTAAATCTTAAGACATAAATCCTAAATAAAAAACCCAAAAGAACTAAATACGCTATTCATCTCCAAATAATTTTAAGCTTTGTATAAAAAATGATGAATAATATGTCACCCCTATTTTATCAAATAGTAAAAAAGAAGACTTTATCCTATCCATCATTTTTGGTCCAAAAGAAATTTGGAAAAAATGTGATAAAAAAAATCAAATAAAATATCTATTCTGTTTGTATATTCAGTATTTTCATTTTCAAAATTATCTTGAAAAAATGCTCGACGACTAAAACTTTTTTCTTACATTTATCTTGCATTTGAATTAATATTAGTCAACTCTATTTTTTTTTTTTACTAAAAATATTGATCTCCTAGTATTTTCCAAGCAAATAAAAATAAAATCCATAAAAATATAACAAAAATTTTTAACTTTTATTTCTTGTTTTAATTTTTGTTCAAGAATCTTTAAAAATATAAAAAAATACAAATACAATAAAACAAAAAAATTAAAACACAAATTAAATCAAAGAGGACATATGGTTTTTATTTGGTTTTCCAATTTACGTCAGTAAATCGTGGGTGATTTCTGGGTTTTTGTTTCTCATAACATAAATCGTGGGTCTATTCCATGTTTTATACGTGCATGGTAATTAAGCCATAAATCGTGGTGGCCAGGTTAGTTTTATGTTTCTTACATGAAAAACATACGACCGAGGTTGCGAGAACTGGACCGGTCAATAAACCAATAAGATTACTAGTTTATTGGTTTATTGGTTCGATCAAAGTTCA
>NC_029787.2:51014370-51032533 GCF_000816755.2 Arachis ipaensis
TCAACCAAAATTCAATCGGTTTAATCAAATATTAAATAAAATTATTAAAAAATATATATATAATTTTAAATATATAAATTCAATCATTTCTAACTTAATAAAATTTAAAATTTTACAATTTCACATAATAAATTATTCATAATTTAATATTAGAAGTTCACAAACAACTTCAATCATCAAAATTCATAACTAAAAAGTCTTGATCAATCTAAACTCTCAAATATAAATAGACATAGTTTCAAAGGATTGTTCCATGTTGCACTTTGGACAAAATATTAAATAGTGTGAATTTAAAGCATGATCTTCTTTCTTATATGGTTAGCTTTTTCTAGATACTACCATAAGTTTCAAAGTGAAATGAAGGAATATGCATAACAAATAAACAAAACAAGTAAAAACGTATTCATTGAGCACTTCATACATGAATAGGACCGTGCTTTAGGTTCACCCCCAAAATTCTGTTAGTCACTTTCTATGGAAGAAAGGTGAAGATAAAACGCCTATTAAATTAAACAAGCCAATAAAGTGTACATTAAGCACTTAGCAGCATTGTCCGAGATATTATTCTTCTCGAATATTTCAGCATTCATCACCACATCTCCAGCTCTTCAACACCAGATTACCAAAATAAGCAAAACAAGCAACTCAGCAACTCAGTTTTATAAACATCAGCAACTCAGCAATAATAAATTCTGATGAGTTTGGAAAACTCTAATTTAAATTTGATGATGAACAACATTATTGAAATAATTAATTGCAAAATTATTAATTCTGATTTTCATGAAACTATATTAATTAATAATTTTGTGATGCAGGTTTACTATTGGGCCGAAAAATAAAAGAAATGTTGCAAGCCCAAAACCTAGATCTACATTCAGCCTGGTTGAAAGTTTCCTATATTATATGGCTGAATTGATTATTATGTTACTTGGGCCAAATTAATCCATTATTGTTACAAGCCCAAGTTAATCATTTTTTGCTATACACCAATGCATGATCCGAAAATAATTAACCAGGAAAGCAAATGTTGTTATTGCTTTATGCCTCCAACGGATCTCTTCTTTAAGCATGTGATGGAACTCAAAATTTTATTGAGAAGAATTAATACATGCATTGGAAACATGAGAGAGAGTTGGTTATTGATTTGATGGATATCATTAAGCTACACGTTGCTCAGTGAAAAGGAAGTGGACATTTAAACTTGCTTTATCAAAATCCTTTAGTTAATGTTCAAATTTTTTCTTTCTTCTCTCTCATGTCTTCTTTCTTCCCTTCGGTCATGTCACAGGAAACTAAGGAAGCTAAGTTGAGCTACCAAAAGGAAGAAGAAGCTACTTGCATCAAGACCATCGAAATGATGGCAAGAAAACATAAAAAATGTAGTGGCTAAGATCTGCAACCATAAAAGAAAAGATATGGTGATGAGATCTTGGCTTCTCTATACCAAAAATGGTTGAAGGAGATTCGGCCAGCAAGGAGAAGATCCTTGGAGGGATGGCTTGTCACTGCTTTTGGGTTCACTCATCACAGAAGGTAGCTAGGGTGGCTACGTGAGGGAGGAAGCAAAAGTGGAGCAGAAGAAGCCATCATCATCATGAAGCATCAAGGGCCAGAAATCCATCTTGGAGAGCAAGCCAAGGATGGAGCGCTCGGATTGATGAAGAGTGATGACCAACGAAGGACTAGAGGTAATTGCATGTTGGGTTTTGCATGGGTTATCTCTTCTCTCTCTCTGGCCGAACCGGTTTTGTTATTGGAGAAGAAGAAGTTGGCTTGGTTTGTTTGGTTTCAACCTTGGAAGGTTCTTCCTATAAGTAAGGGTGAACAGTTAGGGTTGAAGCAAGGAGAAAGTGTGAGAGTGCAAGGCACAGAGTTCTCAAAGCTACCTGAGCTAACAGATTTCTCTTCTCCTTCAATGTATTCTGTTTTCTAATTTTCTGTTTAATTTTGTCATGTCTTGAGTATCATGGAAAAAGGCAAACAGTGAGGTTTGTATGAAAAAGCCATAGAGCGGAAAAAGGCAGAGAGTGCAAAATTAAAAGAAAAAGCCATAGATGTCCTTAGAGTTCCTTTGTTCATCTATGTTGTGTTTCATGATTCTGTGAAAATCCCCTTGTAAGTTGGGTTAGCACTTTACAGTCTGTAATCAAGAAGATTATAGTGAAATTCCATCATGGTTGTGATGGAGACTGGATGTAGGCTGCACTGCAGCTGAACCAGGATATATCTGGGTGTAATTTTCTCTCTTCTCTACTCCATTTCTGTTTCTACTGCACAGGAGCCAAAACTAAAAAAATATCTCGTGCCAAGCGACGAGACAAAAATAAAAGTCTCGTACCAAGTGACGAGACAAAAATAAAAGTCTCGTGGCTAGGGACAAGACAAAAATTAAAAAGTCTCCTGAAGTTATTTCAAAGACCAGCAAGTGTTACTGAGCAAAAAAGGGGGCTAAGATTCAACCCCTCCTTCTCTTAGCCACTGAAAACCATCAATTTCTTTCTAGAAAATTTAACAAAATAAGCAAAAATAACCAAATCAATAACTCAGAATGACAAACCCTAAATCCAGTAACTCAGAATCGGCATTATTAACCACATAAGCAATAATAAATTGTGGCAGCAATACTTATCGGCGGCGAGGGAGGGAGGAAAGTGACGGCGATGGAAGAATGGAGTGACGACGACGGAGGAAAGGAAGTTCTTCTCGTATAAAGAGTGCGAGAGAGAGCTCGACGAGGGACGCACTAATCAGACAGAGGAGAGAGAGAGAGAGAGAGAGAGAGAGAGCGAGCTAAAAAGACGATGACCAGACAACCCTTTGCGATGGCGGCACTACGAGCTCAACGCAGACCATGCGATGGCGAGGAGAAGAGGAATGATGAACAGAACAGAGACGGTAGGGATGGTTGGAGTTCCTATGCGACGAGCACAGAGACGGTGAGGAAGAGAAGAGTGGTGGCGGCTGGGGGATGACGATGGCTGGTTGGACTTCACGATGAGCAAGCAGGCCGGGGCTGACAACGACGGCGGTATTTGCTTATAGGGTTAGGTAGTGAGTGAATGTGGGCGGAAAGGGAATTGGGACGGGCCTGGGTGTTAATGGGTTGGAAGGCATCTGATAGTTGGTTTTTTTTTTCTTTTTTTTTAGGCATCAAAACAACACCGTTTATGGAGTATATAAAAATCGAACCTTTAAAAAACCTGACCGGTTTGGTCGGTTCATCGGTTAACTACCGGTTTGATCAATTTTTTAATCGGTTTTTTTGCAGGACGATATTTTAAAACAACCAGACCGGCTAGATGACCGGTTTTCAATTAATCCGGTCAAACTGGCCGGTCCAGTCCGATTTTCAGAACCTTGCATATAGCTATAGAAGAGCCCGCTCTTGTTATTTTTTATTAAATCATGGTCCTTCCAAGGGTTTTATATTTTTTGAGAAGATTTGTAGAGATGTCACCATTTATATGAATATAGAGAGGATAAAATTATAGTCGTTACAAATTTAGGACAATATGATAGTATATTATTTCAACTTGAGAATTTGAATAATTCCAAATATGTAAATTTATTATTTTTAGGTATTTTATAAAGCTCATTATTCGATAATATCATTATTTAAAATGGAAGTTGATATTAAGTTTTAGTGTTGTAATTTTAAGTAATTTATATAATGGATTGTGTTGTAATTTTTAACTTTTTTAGTGTTACAACTTTTAGTCACTTTATTATTGTTTTCAGAGATTTATTATTCTGTGGATAATTTACTTATTTAATAATATGTTTCTCTATCAATGTATAATCATGTATTATTTTTTTGACACACTAAAAATTTTTTTAGGTATAACACTAGCTATAATCACTCTAAATTAAAAAAAATATATCACTATTAATAACCTCTCAATGAACACTCGGCTCTCAGCACTCAACACTCTTCTTTTCTTCAACAATTAATGAATGTGACCTTCTCCCCCAGCCTAATTTAAAGGAGCAAAGGCTTGCTATGTTGCATGTTCCCCAGACACACTTGTCCCCTACATACAGATAGGTCCATTGTGCAGCCTGTGTGTTGGTAGCACACGACCTGTGCGTTGAAAAAATTGATCTCCACCGCAGCAGCACATAACCCGCCGCATGTTGAAAATGTTGATCTTCACCGTGCCAACACACAAATTGCATGTTCCAGGAGATAATTCCTATGAGAGCTCTATGTATTCTGCGTGTTGGGCACCTCACAAGTTGCATCGCTACAAGAAAAATGCTGAGTACTGTCGGAAGGAATAGGATGGTATAAACTTCGCCGGTAAATAGTTACTGTCGGATTTTTTCGTCCGACGGTAATTATTATCGGATTCTACAACAGATCACCTGCCTAAAAAACCATTTAGTTACCGGCATATTTTTTTGACAGTAATGTTGGCACAACATTATGTTGTTTCCCTCACAATTATCGTCAGATTATTCCCTCGGTAAATCCGACAGTAATGTCAATTTTTTTTTAAAAAAAAATTTGACGTAATTTTTTTTAATTTTAATTTTTTATTTAAATTTATTTTTCACACAATTAATGGTCAATTTATAAATAATAGAAACTAATTATGTAAATTAAATATCAAATGCTCAAATAAATTAAAAGTCTATTAAATCAAATAAATACAGTGAAACAATAAAACGAAGTCCTAATCACTAAAGATCCAGGTAGTCATCAACGTCGTTTCCACCAGTCCACCACCAGCACCGCTGCCACTAGCTGGAATACTGCCACCAGCTGGACTTTTGCCACCAACAGGGATGATGCCAATGGCACGTATCTGAGCCTAGTACACATCCATTTGAGCCTCCATTCGTTGAAGCCGCTCCAGCTGCTCCCTTTACTCCAGCCTGAGGTCATCCGTATCTGTCATGCGTGTGAAGATCTCCTGATAACTCTCTTGATAATCGGTCAGTTCCTGAGCCTGCCGATGAAGATTGCAGGTGAGCTCCTCCACCTGCAGCCTCAAATCGATGCCTTCCTCGGGGTCAATGACTTGATTGGTGATAGAGGCAGACGATGGCCTCAACGTGGAGGTGCGGAGGCTGCTGGCGAAGAATGACTCCAGCTCGTATACACGATTCTTGTACGACATTGAGGCAGTCTCGCACCAAATCGCATCGGAACCGACGACTGAAGCAGCAGAGCCATCGGCGTCCTACCCACTTTGCTGAGATTGCTGAGTCGCGGCCTATTATTTCTGCATGTAGGACTCCTGTATAACACATGTTATAATGATTAATACGATAGATGTACAGTTAATCTCTAATTTTATATCACAAGATCAGATGTTTACTCTCATAATGATTCTGAAAGCACTGATCAACAAATCTCTCTTTGTTTTTCTTCAAAGTGTGGGTGCACTTGAATGTCTCCAACAATGTCGCATCGCGAATCAACGACTTTGATTACACATGTTGCATTGAAACAATATGATTAGGATTACCAATAATGATATATATGTAAAAGAATTTAACTAAATTCATAACAACATTAAAGAAACTACATACCATCCTGACCTTTGTCTTTATGAAGGTCGCTGAGCCGTAGATATACTTAGACGACCTGGCCGATGCCTTGTTAGCTCTGTTTGTGAGACACCGACGCCTGAATCCCTCATCGGTCTCAGAATGAAATAATAGAGCCTTTTTGATTTTCTGGCGAAGCCAGGATGTGAGGTGGTCCTACCCCTCACGAATATCCTCTAGCATCTGTTGTAGTCACCGACCCATTCGATAGTCGTATATCTTTCTGATGGTAACATCATGCTCAGCGTCCCATATAAAGTGCAGCTGCACCGACCCATTCGATAGTCGTATATCTTTCTGATGGTAACATCATGCTCAGCGTCCCATATAAAGTGCAGCTGCACAAAGAAACTTTAAAATTAGTTAATCAAAATAGAAGATATAAATAAACTAGCTAAGGTTTGAATTTAAAAAATAAATAAAATTAATTACCATCCCATTCTAAAACCATCGCTCTCTGGTCTCAGAGAGGATCTTCTTGTAGCTGGGCCACAGATGGTCGTACATAAGCTTGATGATGTTGGTTATCTCCTGAGTTCATGCGTTGTTGTTCGGTGTAAACCTATCAACAATCCACAAACAAACCAATATGACAAAATAAATTAAAACTTCAGAAGCAAATAACCATAATATATATATTTTGGCAGAATTTCATCTATAACTGTGATGCACCACAAACTCTATCCATCAACAATTAACTTAAACAGCACTAAATGTCAACAATCAATGAACAATAGGCAATAATCAATAATCAACATTCATAAAACCACTAAACTAGAATCAATAATCAGACACTTTCAATAATTCAATAATCAGGAAATATGAAACACTTTCAGCGATTCAAACATACAACCTTAAATCCACTAAAACTAGAATCAATGATCAAGAATCACTAATCACGATATATCAATAATTTTCAGCAGTTCAAACCTACAATCCTAAATCTACTAAACTAGAATCAATAGTCAGATACTTTTAGCAAGCACATATATAGAAGACTTAAAGTGATACTTACTCCTATTTCACCATCAGGCTAAATCGTCAACCGTACGATGGGAGGTGGTGGAAGGGCATTAGCTGGCTCACTTCTGTGAGAGCATTCCGGGGTCGCAATGTTCGTCGCTGGAGGCGGCATCGCCGTAGCATTGGGCTGCTGAGCAAATGGAGGCAGCGTCGTCGCTGTAGACAAAGGGACGTAGTTGGGGTTAGGGACCATGATGAACAGTTGGTCTGATAAACCTGCAACCTTTGACGTCACCGATGTAGTCGGAGTAGAGGAAAAAGATCCAGAATTCCCAAGGGTACCAGAAGAAACCCTCCTTCTACCACGACCACGACTACGACCACGACCAGTAGCCTGATCCAGAACGCCTCTACTTGTCGTCATGTCTGCAAAAAGCAAAACTAGCAGTAACACAGTGAATCAACATAATTCAAACAACTCTAGCAACAATATTCAACAATTTAGTTCAATAATCCAAAGACTTTTCAAAGTTCAAATTCAACTCAATTAGTGCACCTAAGATGATTTCAAAACATTTGCGAGTTAAAAATAAGAAAACAATCAACAAGAAGCTCAATAATCACTTAGCCCATTCAAGAATTGATGTAATGTGATGGATTATGCAAAAAAAAAAAGAGAGTTTTAGAGTATGTGATGTGGTGAGTGAAATTTAGTTTTCAAATAACCTAATCATGACAATTGTACATAACACATATACTCAAAAACTCAATTAATGAGAAATAGCATATCGAGCGATCTATCATATCAAACTAAACTTGGTAAATTAGAAACATTCACATTCACATCAATGCATAATAACACTAATCATGTAAAAGCAAGCATTGATTTTTAAAGATTGAACCAAATTTTCATTTAGAACTCTTTGAGACATATATCGAACACTTGGCATGCCAAATTAATCAAACAACCAAAAATCAATACCAAGCATCAATATAGAATTCCAATTCCAAATCAACAAGCACACCAGCAATAGTTAACATAAAACAAGCAGAAATCAAGCAGAATCCAGCAATTCTAATAGCCATATCTTAGTGAAATCAGTCGTAAGACAGCAAATCAACATAATCACACAATCCAACCACTTTTAGCAATCTCAGAGCCAAATAATCTACACCTAACCTATCTTAACAATCTAAAAACCACTAAAATAGAAAATTAAATCTACCTAAAACCAAACTAATGAACCAATATTGACTAAATGGAATTTGAAAAATAGAGTTTAATAAAAAACCTATGATGCACATATGATATAGAGGAGAGGGAAGAGAGGGATTGCAACGACACTATGTTGTTGCCGAAGCGAGAAGATATGAACGTCAGTCGCCGAAGGCTGAGAAACTCACCGAGAGACTGGTACAGGGGCTTCCGTGTTCTGCTGCACTGAAGGATGGACTCGCGGCGAAGCTGGGCAATGGCGGTGCGATGATGGTGGGGATAACAGTGTCTTGATGGCTTGCCGGTGGTGGCTCTGTTGTGTGCCACGGTGGTTTTGAGAAGGAAGAAGATTAACAGTGAAATGGCAATAAGAGAAGAGGGAGAAGAAAAAGAAGGGAGGGTTTCGATGGTGGGTTGACGGCGACAGAAAAGTGGCTGTGGTGGCGGTGGTTTTGGCGGTGGCAGATGGTGGTGTTGGGGAGAGTGGAGGAAACGAATGAGTGAGAGAGAGAGAGAGAGTGTGTGTGAAATTCAAATGAAGGGGAAGAGGATTTTTCTGACGGTAAACGATTGCAGGTCACCAAAACGTAGCGTTTCACTAACTATGTTTACCGTCGAAAAATTTTCGACGGTAAATCCGACCCTAAAGGATGCGCCAATTTATTTTTGTTTCCTCGCAAATATTACTGGCGAATTTACCGCCGGAAAAGAAAATCCGCCGGTAATTACTTAACATTACAAATTCGATGCCGTTACAGCCGGTAAATCTGCTGCTACTCTACGACGCTAAATCCAACGATAAATCCGACAATACTCAGTGTTTTTCTTATAGTGCACGATACCTCTGTGTCACCTGCAATACCTACATGTCCACATCTCTATATAACACTCCAAATGTTAATATTAGTGATTACACCTTTTTCTTGTCTATAAAAATAATGTCTACTAATATTTTCTCAATAGTAAGTAAAATATAAGAGAAAAATATTTGTAACGATCTAACATTTCTAGGATTTTGTGTATTTTTATGGTATTTTATTGGCAAAATGCTTTATAAATGATTTTGCTAACCAAATATGAGAAAATCAGTTCCATTAGAATATTGACATTTCTTACTGTTTAAATTACCTTAAAAATATTAATAAAGAAATATTCTTATTGAGATTCAATTAAATTATGGGAAAAATATCAAAATTGAGAAGAGTAGGAATTACATTTGTGTTTTTGTTCAAATTTTAGAAAAACACAAATAAATTATGGGGGAAAAAAATCAAAACTGAGAAGAATAGGAATCAAGTTTGTGTTTTTGTTGAAATTTAAAAAAAATATGTTTTTACAAAATTATTAAACTAAAATTGAATGATTAACAATTTCTGAACACTACTACATTAAGTCTTCACACTGATGTTCTTATCGATGACTCGTCCCAAGGTAGGGTTTACTGACGGCTTAGCCCTCGATAAAATAAAAAGGCGTCACTTTTTTATGTCTTGTTACTAAACTTTTGGTGTCAATTTTAAGTAATTTCAGTGCTATCTTGTTTCATTTTATAGAGTCGATGTGATTTTTTAGTATGCAATTTACTTTCTACATTCTATATCATTGTATTTAAATTTTAGTGTCAATTTAATTAAATTTCGGTGCTATTTTTTTAGGACAAGAATTCAATCCAATAAGTGTGAACCTACATTCATTCAACTAAATAAGATTACAATACAGTACAGACATGTTTATTCAAGTTTAATATAAGAAGTAATACTTCTAAAAGAAGAAGAAGAGCAATACATAAAAAAAAAGAAGAATAATAAGAAGAAAAAAATACAGCATTAAGAAAGACATTTTTGTGTTTTTGTAGTAGAATTTCGGTGTCAAAATTAAGAAATTTATATGTCACGATTAAAAAATTCTCCCTCCTCCTCCTCCTCCTCCTCCTCATCATCATCATCATCATCATCATCATCATCATCATCATCATCATCTTCTTCTTCTTCTTCTTCTTCTTCTTCTTCTTCTTCTTATTTTATCTTCTCATAATTCTTCTTGTTTTACTCTCTTAACAAGAATAAAAACAAGAGAAAATCACGATTAAAAAGTTCTCCCTCCTCCTCCTCCTCCTCCTCCTCCTCCTCATCATCATCATCATCATCATCATCATCATCATCATCATCATCTTCTTCTTCTTCTTCTTCTTCTTCTTCTTCTTCTTCTTCTTCTTCTTCTTCTTCTTCTTCTTCTTCTTCTTCTTCTTGTTTTATCTTCTCATAATTCTTCTTGTTTTACTCTCTTAATAAGAATAAAAAAAGAGAAAATTAAACAAAGAAGAAGAAACACATAATGCTTCAAAATCACCATAAAGAGGAGGATAAAAAGAAAAAAAATATACAACAACGACAATAGCAATAAAAGAACAATGATGAGGAGGAAAGACAAGAAGAATAAGAAAGAACGTGAAAAAGAAGGAGGAATGCAGGATATGTGTAAACCCCGAGAAATTACTAAATAATTAGCTAATAAATTAATTATTATTCAAAGAAATTAGGAAGTTAAATTTGATAAGTTAGAAGAGTAAAAATATTTACAATACGAATTTTGACACTAATTTTAAAGTTTTTGGCCCAAAAATGGACCAACGGACCAAACCGGTTAGACCGGACCTATATTGGCCCAAAGCCCAATATATATAAGCATGTAACCAGCCTTCTCCCCTTCCATTCAAGCATACAGATGCTGAAGAGAAGGAAAAACTTGGAACCCTAGCTTCCATTTCAAATCAAATTTCAATTCCTTGTAACTTTCAAAAATATACAATAATTGTGGTAAGAAATTTGATATTTCATGCCTAGTTCTCACTCCCTTCAATTTCGTAATTTTGGGTGTTATATGTTGAGGGATTTAGTGTTCTTGATGATTTAGGTGGACTCTAGCAGTGAGAAATCACTGAGTTTAGTCCATTTGACCCGTGGATAACGGTAAAAAAAACTCTAACCTTTATGAATTGGTGATTTAGTGAGCCCTATGTTGACTATTGTGTTATTGTGTGAGTTAGATTGTGCTTCTTGTTATTTTGGAGTCCAATTTCACGGTTTGGAATGAGATTCCAGTGTTGGAGCTTGCAGAGTTAGAAATTGTGACTTGGACCTTGTGAAGAGAGGTGTTTTAAGGTATTCTGGGCTTAGGGAGGAATCGGCCAAGGTATGATTTTAGTTTCTCGTAGTTAGTATTTAATGTCACGTGAAAACTTAGGCTAGAAGACCTTAATATAGGAATGAACTAAATGAATTAATGATGAATTGTGTAAATAGTATATGATTTGTGTATGAAGGGGGAATGAGTTTGTTTATGTTGGATTATGTTATTGATGAGTATAGAATAATGATGCTATTGTGTTGAGTGATATTATAAATCTATATGTTGAGGTGATTATGGTTTGGTTGGTTTGATTGAGTAAATATAGTATGTGTATACAGTGCGAAATATTGATGATTGATGTTGGATTTGGTGAGAATATATGAATGAATTGTTGAATAGATTGAAGGTTTGGATGTTAGTAGGTTGTGAAATGAATTAAGAGTATATAAATATGGTTTGAACACATTTGGTGCTGGTTCGGTTGTGAAAATTTTGGTTTAAAATTGAGAACTTTGGAAAATTTGAGGTTTGGTCTTTTTGGGTAAAAGATGATTTTTGACCAACTTTGACTGGCTATAACTTGGTTTCCAGACCCCCAAATTTGGTAAAACTTATTTTGAATAAAAATTAGGTCCATGAGGTTCGTAATGTTCGAAGAACAGATTAAAAATAATTTTTAATGAAAACATTATGCGCGTTCAAAGTTAGGTGTAAAAAACTGATTTTATAAATTTAGCAGCTTTTTGCCAATTCTGCAGCCCATGCGTACGCGGACATGCACGCAACACAGACCCTGGGCTCTGCCCAGACGTCTTGCGTACGCCGACAAGAGTCACATACGCGAGAATGGAAGATTTCACACTTCCCCATATGCGGAACCCTGTTTTGGCTAAAAATTGTGTTTATAAGTTTTAAACCTATTCTCTAGCCTCCCAAACCTCTTTAAAACTTTTTTAGAGTCTTTTAGAGAGTTTGTAAGTTTTAGAATGAGGGAAAATATGTTAATAAAGTTGAGAAAATGTTGGGAAGGATTTGCGAAGTGATAACTGAATTACTGAGGTGTTGGTGATGTTGAATGAGAGGTGATTGATAAAGATGCTGATAATAATAAGGAATTGCAATTGAATGAGTGATGGATTAATGATGATGATGGCATTGAGGACAGATGAATAAAAATATATTGGTGTGAGATTTAAAATTATTTGACAACATATCACTGGGTAAGAGTCAGTAGTATTGTCCACCTGCTCTGGATATAAGTTGAGATTCTGGGTAAGATGCAGTGGTGTTATCCACTTGCTCGGGGTAAGAGTTGAGAAGTCAGGTAAGATGTGATGGTATTATCCACTTGCTCTGGATAAGAGTTCGAAACTCTAGGTAAGAGGCAAGGGTTGAATTCTGTCGCCGCTTGCTTTGGGTCGAGAATTGTAGCACAACCTAGGTAAAAGGCAAGGGTAAGGTTGTCCCTTTGCTCTAGGTACGCAGGTAAGATGCAAGGGTTGCGGTTTGGTCCCACTTGCTCCGTGTTTAGTGTTCTGTCCAGGGTTAGCTATCGAACATGTCGAGTTTGGCTATATAACCGACAGATGAGACTCATCAGCCGTAGGAAAAGCACGCATCATATGCATTTGTATGTTTTGCTTGAGTATGCATTGTTTTGGTTTGCTTAACTGCTTAACTCTGCTTATCTGCTACTTGTTTTACTTGCTGTAACTGCTATCTATACATGTGCTTTTCTTGTTTGTTTTGTATGTGTTTACAACTGAGAGATTCCTCATGCTGGAGGAGGTGACGCTGAGGGTTGTTCCACCCGGTGATTCGAAGGTTAGGAGAGGAGACAGAAAGTGAAGAGTTAGTTTAGAAATGGGAATCCTTTGGGTATATTAGCAAACTTCAAGGTTTAATATTAATTTTAAGTCTGATTATCTGAGTGTCAAAGTTCTAGGAATGCCTCTGGCTTTCCCGGGACCTTATGTATTATCTATGTGGGCACCTCTACTATGCTGAGAACCTCCGGTTCTCATTCAGTACATATATTGTTATTTTCAAATGCAGGACATGTGACACCACATTGAACTCGTTGGAGACTCTTGGGACGCGAAGATCTACCTTTAGGATATTTTGTATTTAGAGTTTTGATTATGTATATAAATAGTATTCTTCATCTTGTACAAAACTTACATTTTGTCCCTCTTAAAGGTTGATTTCGGAGAAACAAGTTTTGTATTTGGTCTTTTGGTTATAGTCGGGTTATATATATATGTATATCTATACTCTGATCGGCCTTTACTTCACAGGTCGAGCCTCGAGCTTGTTAATTGTATCTTTGGAACTCTGATTTTATATATATATTATCCTTTCTGTTCGATCTTATCTACCTTTATACGTTGATCCGATCGAGAGTGATTCGCTTTTTTGTTGGTGTTTCATTTAACTATTTCTTCCAAGGCTCCTAGTTAAACTATTCTTCGTGTATATATATATATGTATGTATGTAGTTTTGTTTTAGAGATCGTAGCGTCTTGTCATCTCTGATTTACGTCCTAGACGTAAAGCTCTACGTGGTAGGATGTTATAATATGAACGTTCATGTTAGTGGCCGAGGAATTAGTGCGTGTAGACACACTCTCACTAATAAAACTGATTTTTATTATATTTAGACTAACTTAATTTGACTTAATTACCAAAAACATTTAGATGAATAGCAAGACTTATAAAAAAATGTAGCTAATAAAAAAGCACAATTCTTTCTAACTACGGGTCTTCATTCGTGACAAGAACATTGTCACTCCACTTTTTTCTTAATTTAGTCACAGTTTTTTCTGTGACTAAAATTCTCTTCTTATAGTTCCCCAAGATATTTGGCAAGATCAGTAGTGGCCTAAATATCAAGCTTACGAAGTATATAGGTGATTTACTCTAACAATCATACATAAATCATAATAAGTGATTGTACAATATTCAATGGTCAAATTGATAAAAATTAACTAATATCTTGTTGTCGTAATAAGTATATAACAGGATAATCGTATATGGACCCATGGAAGCAGTAGGCAATAAAATCAAGAAAAATTATAACATCAAAATATGCCTTCGTTGAATATCGAGCAAACAAGATATGACACAACTAAAGCACACGAACCATATTGAGCAATGGTTACGTCTTATGTTGGCAATTTTGCCATTTTTTAGGACCATACTCGATCTTGCTCATTCAGCCATATGATGAATTAAAAAGAAAAGATTGTCTGCTATTACCACAAAATCCACCCACCCAAGATATGCCAATGCTGCCACATCAATGCTTGAGACTTGTGGCGCATTTGAAAGACACATAAATTACAAGATCTAGCCTAGTTGGCTGATTAATTAAGTTCTTAAGTATTTATTTAAAGATTTTAATTCTCAAAGTGTGTAAGATAAAAATTGAAAGTAAGTGGTCACTCTAACTCAACTCCATAATATATATTAAGGAAAAAGTTTGGTAATCAAAAAATTTCAGCTATAATTAGCCAAAATTTTTTATAATATACTTTATTTATATCATTTAATAACAGTTTTATTTTTTAGTCCACTCTCTTATCATTCTACTTATCATTCCACTTATCATATTCTTATCAACTCCACTTATTAATAATATTAATTATAATATCATATCCCTTACTATTAGACATTCTTGTAATCAATACTTAATATTCCCTTTTATAATTTGATTTTTATATTTAAGAATAAAATAAAAATGATTATATGACATTAATTGTCCTAAGACACACGTAATAGCATATATAGTTCCTCTGGTATGTTCATATAAAGATTAATAATAATAATTAATAACGGTTATGATTTATCATTGTAATTGATTTTTGCTTTATTTTTTTGCCTAATAAAAATTCGATAGTATCACATAAATTCAATAATTGTAATTGATTATTATCATACACGCTTTTTTATTTTATTATTATTATCATTATCATTTTTTATTGTAATTAATTTTCTATTTTTATTAAGTCATTTATCATCATTCAATGGAGAGATACAAAATCTGCTACCCTAATATGATTTTATTTCCGTTAATTCAATTATTTTTCGTTTAAAATTCACAACTCTAATACCATTACAAGCACAATTAGAATAGGTCAAGGAATTTTATAAGAAATCATTTTTATCATTACAAATAGTATGACATTTGAATTCGACCTTAATACAGTACCTATGGTAGAAAGTGTTGAAGAATTTGAACAAGAGATGGACTCACCCGACGAGGTTATTGCCAGTCAATCAATTTTCGAGAATATGAAAAACTACACTAGCTTTGATGAGGTATGATAATAAACTATTTTAATTTTTTTTGTGTTTTTATGTGCATTTATAATTATATTGTACTAACTAAGTTCATACACATAACATTCATACGATTATATACATAACATCCATAATTACATACAACTAACATCTATAAATTAAATTCATGTTTATTAGATATTACATCCATACACATATCATTTTCTAGTTATTGCATAAGTAACTATAAAATTAACACAGATGTTTTTAAATTTTATCATAATTGAATTTAAAAAATATTAAATTCTTAAATTAATTTATTCAATTGATAAATTTATTCATAACATCCATAGATTCATACACATAACATCCTTTTCATGTTAATAACATCCATAATTTGTACTCATAATATTCATAATTTCATACCTATATGATGTCTATAATTAATAAATTTTTATAATTAATATTATCAAATTTTAAACTATACGTCTTATTGTATTTTTCAAATTATCTCATATGTGCACTAATAAGTCATGATTTTAATTATTTTAATATTTTTATTTAATATTCATATGTATGCTTATTTATTGATTTTAATATAACGAGTTAATAATTATTTTTAAAATTTTATTTTTTAATTTTTGTTTATATTTTATGTTTTATTTTTTAATAGTCTATATGTAAAATATAAGTTGTATAGTAGAAGTTGTTAAAAATTTTTAATTTAATTTTCATAATTTTTGCAGAGAATTATTGCATTTTAATTGATAATAATGTGATTGAGAGATGTTAGGGATTTAATTTGGGAGAAACTGAAATTGATTTTGGAAAGAACATTAATGACTCTAACACATGCAGCAAAATAGTAGGTAATAAAAAGGATAAATGATAAAGAGGTGTATGTCACTTGCTTATCAAGAGAATGAGAATTTTTATGTAATATTTCTATATTGTAATTATTTTTTGGTTACCTAGCATCACCATATATTAGTTGAAGTCAGAATTTTTTTAAGGTTATCAATATCTTATTGCCGAATGTTGTGGAGCTTTTTTATTAAGGCGAGTTCTCTGAGATTTTTTATTTAGTTGTCGAAATTACCTAAATTTGTCTCATCTATAGTATTGGAGAAATTGTCAATATGGGTCTCATTACTTTATGTTATGATTTTAGAATAATTGGGTAGAACTGGAACATTTTCGGCACTATAAACAACACTTTTTATTAATAAACCTACAGAAGTTAGAGCATGATACTAGATTAGATTATAAATTCTAAATCTTTAAACCCTAAATACTAAATTCTAAAAAAGTTTGTTAGTGTTGATTTAAATATAAGTTAATGTAAAAAAGAGTGTTGACCATCTAAAACACTTGCACGTTGAAACGCAAGGCCTAGGCAGAAATGTTAAATGCTAAATCATCCCTACTTTTAATTTCATGGAACCTTTAATTTTCTTTCATAATTTAGGAATATATCAGAGGCAAATAGAATGATTCCATTCTGTCTTTCAATCTCCGTTGCCTCTGCCACTGGACACGCCAACGGAATGATTCCATGCATGTTAGGCATAATGCACATGGTTGTCACCATAATGCTCCCAATACGGATCATTATCAATCATATATAAATATATTAATAATTAAAGTTACTTATTTAAATAATTTACTTAATTTCTCTCTGATCAGTGATGTTTTGTCTCTCAATCTTAATTAACGAAATGGGGTATGTCTCATATAATCGTAGATTGATTTTAGCTAATCACATGGGTTAATTCCATATTCGGACTTTAAGGTCAATTTTATATTACTCTCTCTTGTGATTCTCAATATGAATTTTAAACAAAAAGTGAACAAATCAAGGTAAATATTAAACACAAAATAAATATTTTAATAATAATATAAAAGAGATTGAAGAACAAGATGTTATGCACATACAAAAAATCAGTTACCAAATTAACTAATATATATTTCTATATAAATTTCACTATTACACTAGATGTGATTACTGATGGAGCCTCCAACGACCATTTTGGTGGCAAAGGCTACCGATGGCCAGGCCGTTGATGAACTTTGAAAACGTCCATAAATTTAGTGGATTTTTATTTTGATTTTTGAAGATTTATTTTACTGACGACTTAGTTGTCATTAATCATCAAAAAGTTTTGGCACAAGCTTAATGCCATTGGGCGCGAGAAAATATTGCCGACAATTATGGTTACCGGCAATTTAACCGTCGATAAATATACATGTGACATTAATGAAATGAGAAAGTATAGGGAGCCAATAACCTAAGCGTACAATGTGTACAATGAAGGTTTAGAAAGTATTAGACATATGGTTATTGGTGTTACATTATCCTGTTAGGTTACGCTTTTGGGATGAGTGGTTTCAGGACATGGTATTAGAATTCCAGGTCTGGAAGGTCAAGAGTTCGAATCTTGGTGAACCCAAAATTAGTTTTTTATAACATAAGATGTTTATTATTCCTGGTATCCGGATGGTTATCCCTGGTATTCGGATGGTTATTCTAGACCATCTGAATAGTATAGAAGATGTTTATTTTATGATTTAGTCCATTGTACACATTGTACATTTTACGCTATTGGCTCCCTAGCACTATTCTATTAAGGTGAAATTTTTTAACGTTCTCGCCTATCTCTATATTACTTAAGGCTAAATTGTTGGTAAAATTGATTAAATGAGACGTTCCAGATCAAGAAAACTAAGAGTTATAAGAAGAATTACATTATATCGGCTTTCAAAATCAAAGAGATCAAAGTTCGTCTCACGTATGATTGTATCGACTTAAAGAACAAGGAATATAAATTTCCTAAAGTTACTTGGAGTGCGTGTAACTATGAGACATTCAAAATTTAGACCACATCTAATTAAGCTGGTTGGATTTTGTTCAGATTCGAAAGTTATTTAAGGTGCAAGTATTTAAGTGGAAAGAGCTATATTGTTGGATTATATTAGAATTATATTTGAATTTATTTAATTAAAATTAAATTTAATTTA
>NC_029787.2:51032604-51033248 GCF_000816755.2 Arachis ipaensis
TGTTAAAATATTTGATTTAGTTTTGATTTGTTTAATAGTATGTTAAGCATTTAAAATTTAAATCAAACTTGACATAGTCTATGAAGATTAAATCTGATTTAAATTAATTAACAAATCTTAGAAGTTTAAAATTTAAATTAAATTTGATATAATCTAATAACATCAAATCAGATATAAATTAGTTAGGATCAAGTCTAGAATTATATCTTTAGTTTAATTTCAGATTTTATAGCTTTATTATAGGAAGATTTAGCCGATTTTAGCCTAATCAATTAGAGCTCTATATAAACATATTTGTAAGACATACATTTTATGAATTTTTTATTAATAAATTTTATGGGTGCTATTATGTTTAAATTTTTATGTGCATTCTAGTGATGTGAGTGATTTACTTTACTTGTTATATGAAGAAATTAAATTATCCAACATAATGTAAGCTAGTTCTTTCAGTTTCATCCCTTTAATTTAGATTGTCAAGGATATATTGTTTAAAGGTCTAGTAGAAAAAACTCTTTTGGTGACCTAAGTTGCTAAGAACAAATTTTTTATAAATCTAGTAAGAAAACAATTATCCTAGCTATTATTTTATCTTAATATTTTCATTTCTACTGTATTCTTTTATTCTAATCATTTAAAATCAGTTA
>NC_029787.2:51033321-51035811 GCF_000816755.2 Arachis ipaensis
AACAAGATTGTTGATTTCAATTTTCAAGTATCCAAATATTTTATTACATATTACTTTAGAGTATTAATTAAGATTGAAATTATTCTAGTGTCCCTAAAACTCTAGAAATTGCCTCCTTAAAAAAAGTTTTTTGGATATTTATCACAAAAAATATAACTTGACACTCACAGATCGAAGTTTATAAAGCCGGAAGATGAAAATTCATTCTCATGTTAAAAATCCTAACTAAACTCTTTGAAGCCAAACCACATTCATACTTAGATACATAAAGTTATGATTTATTTTATTTAAATTTTTATAAAATATTTTAGAGCATATTATTATTTAAAAAATAATATAAAAATTTGTGGTAGAAATAAAGGAATAATCTTTGAATAATTGTTTAATGAAAAAATTTCATGAGTCAACAAATCTAAATTAGAAAAACCCATCATTCAATTGTCCAAACAATTGGTTCAGATGGGAGAAAGTTTTATTTTGATAGATTGCTATTAAAATGAAAAAAATTCATTATGCAATTATTTTAAGAGAAATAATTTTTTTATTTTAAACTCAATATTTTTATGATTGAGTTACTATTTCAAGTATAGTTAATTTAATAAATATTGATTCTGATTACTTGAATTTATTTTGATATGTCTTTGTCGAAATCTTAAAAACTCGGAAGCTCGAGCATACAAACTACGAGTTGGGGGTACCCACCACGAAAAGTCCATGAAACCAAAAAATAAAAAAATTCAAGAAAAAATCATTTTGACATTCAAAGAATAAAAATGTCAACTCTTGATCCTAGAATTACAATATGAAAACTTTGATTAAAAAATCTAACTCCCAAACTCAAAATTCTAGGTGGTAACTACGATTGATATAAGTTATGGTTAGAGTTCGAACTTATAAGAAAAGTAAGCAAAATAAAAATCTCCATCTTAAAAGATGAGAATCTTGGGTTGAGATCTAAAACTCATAAATCTTTCTCAAAAGAAAGACATACCGAGTTTGAGGATCTGCTCTGGAATATTTCTATAAGTCCAATACTAAGGAACCGGTTTGATGATTAAGTATTCTCTCGGATTCCAAAGAATATGTTACAAAAAGGACAATAACCCCTCATAACTCATTCTAATAGCTAATAACTTAATTTTATGAGGTTAATTGTTACATTATAACCATCATTCTACTATTAAAAGAGAATATTACAATATTGACTATATATAGCCTAAGAGCATCGTATGAAAGGAGATCACAAAAGCATCAAGCATCTTATGATAAGAGTAGCTCATGGAATGCGTAATCCACATAAGAGAAGCTTGTATCATTACAACCTCACAATTTATACACTATTCTAAATATATACGTGCACTACGGTATGATCTCTAACTTAGTGTCTCTCGCGACCCATGCTAACTTGAGCATCGGAGTCCTTGCAAGTGCGCCCCCCCACCATTAGGAATGACGAATTCGGGACATTGAAAATTTGGAATAGGAGGATAGTGGTAACATCGTTTCTCCAACCTATTGATGCGGATTTTTGAATACTCACAAACTAACCGGCAAGTGCACCGGGTCGTATCAAGTAATACCTCAAGTGAGTGAGGGTTGATTCCACGAGAATTGATGGACTAAGCAACAACGGTAGAATGGTCTACTTAGTCAGGCAAGCAGAAAGTTGTGTTTTGAGAGTTGTAAAACACATTAAATAGTAAATTTAGAGAATTGAAAAGCAAATAATAAAAGTGGTGTGAAAGAGAAAATAGTTAAGACTTCAGAGTTGTTTATTCATCTGGATTAAGTTTTCTTACCAACTATTTTAATCATGCAAGATTCATTTCATAGCAAACTGTAATTGACTAAACCCTAATGTCTTAGTGATTTAGTCTCCTCTAACCCAATTTAACCGCCAATGTCTTGGTCACTTAATTTAGATTAGAAGGTGAAGAGTAATTCTAGTTTATGGCCACATAAATCCTAATTACCCAAAGCTAAACGGATTATATGTCACGTATCCAGATTAGTTCAAGTAATTAGCAATTTAGGAGGAATTTGTTTTCAAACTGTTGTTCAAGCGAGATAGCTCTGTTGAGAATCACCAAAACACATGTAGAATAAGGGTTATATTGTCGTTCTACCCAGATTCATAAGATGAAGAACGAAAGCAATCCTTGAAACTAAATCAATACATTAATTTAAATAGAAAAGAGATAGTCTTAATCCATAGAAATAAACAGAGCTCCTAACCTTAACAGAGGAGGTATAGTGGCTCATGACTTACAGAAAAACAAGGGTTCTGAAAAGTGAAACATGCGGAAGTGAGAAGATCCTCCTAAAGGGTGAATCTTTTTCCTTTTATATCTAACCTAATTTGATTTGAAACTAAAATAAAATAATAAATCCTAAACCTAAAAGATTTTGTTTGTAAACAAAAATTACAAAAAAAAAAAGATAATAACTAAAAGCTAAATCCACTAAAGATGCTCCTTGAGTGGGATTCAG
>NC_029787.2:51035916-51047449 GCF_000816755.2 Arachis ipaensis
CCCAAGGGGGGGGGGGCAGAAACGCTCCTGTCTTTACTGATTGCTGGTACTAAACGCCAGCTGGGCCTTTAGTGCCCAAGGGGACAACTTTAAAACTTTTTGTTTTTGCTCAAAACTCTGTCAAATTGATCCGAATTTCACCTGAAATAATAAAAATACCAGAAAAACTCAAAGTAGCATCTAAAGAGGGTTTTAACACTAAAATGTAACTAGACTTACCAAATTCCAACTAAATTTAACTAGAAAATAAGCCTAAAATGGGTATAAGATATTCACGTATCACAACACCAAACTTGAACTGTTGCTTGTCCTCAAACAACGAAAACAATATAGGACTGAAGAGAGAAAATCCTAAGACTTGAGTGTTCATTTAAGCTCATGTCCAATCACTGAGTTGGGCTACTTTCACTATAATTCTGAATATGTTTGGCATCTGACTATCCTTTGAAGCTCAGATATATTGACGTCCTTTTAGAACTAGAACCCGGATGGTATTATGGATTCTCTTTTTCTTGAAGCTTTGATTAATCCTTGAACACAGCTTTTTCTTTTCTTTTCCCTTGGTGCTTTGCACCTTGAGTCTAGCCATGACTCTTAGTGATTTGTCTTCAAGCTTAACTCGATACAACAACACCACAAGCACTTAACTGGGGAACTCTTTTTGAGTTCTAATCTTTCTTTTTATTTCTCCCAGACAGTGGTGCTCAGAGCCTTTGGCATACTCTGTAATTGCAATTGATCTCATCTCTTAGTGCTCTGTCTCAAGGATTACTTGACACATTCACACCACAAGCATATAGTTAGGAAAACAACTCATTTGAGCTTTTAATCATTTTAGACCTTCATAACCATTGATGCTCAGAGCCTTGGACCTTGGTTATTGTTTATATTTTCTTGTTGCTATTTATTTTGCTTCAAGGATCAATTTCTAACTTACTTTAGAGAATCCATAATACTTCACTAAGAGCTATAGATCATGCCACCACATCAAAGTAATTAGAATAACTCATAATATATAACTCAACCACCTCAAGTCTTATGCATTTTACTACTTTTCTTTTTCTTTTGATTTTTCAAGCTCAGTGAGCAATACATGAGACAATTTTTTAAAATAAATATAAAATAGCAAAATAAATAACTAAACTCAAAATAATAAAATACTACTACTGATCATGCAAAAGGTTTCAAACAGAAAATAAGAAATAAGATAAAGCACTGAAAAACAGAAAATAAGGAAACTCAACCACCTCAGTCATGGTGGCTGCTGCTCCCTCTCGGGAATTCTCTCTGGCACTTCAGCTCATCCAAGTCGCGCCTCTGCCTCAGCTGCTCCTCCACTAGCTGATGGAGGAGGGCTGAATGGTCCTGGTACTCAATCCTCAGCTGATCCACAGAAGATGTCATCTCCCCAATGGATGTGGTCAATTGGTCCCAGTAGTCACGGGGAGGGAAATAGAACTTCTGAGGCATCTCCGGAAGCTTCTGCTGAAGAGGTGGAACTAGCTCCTGTGGTGGTGCATGTCCAAGCTCCCGAGTATACTCCATACCCCTCCGAGTGATAGGTCTATCTACCTTAATAGGGGTATCTCCATCAATGCAAACTCGGGCTGCTCACACAGGCGGAGGATAAGGTGAGGACATGCCAATCTGGCAGAGGTGGAGGCCTTCGCCGCTATGCGGTAAAACTCCTGAGGGATCACCTGATGTACCTCCACCTCATTACCGAGCATGATGCAGTGTATCATCATAGCTCGGTCAATGGTTACCTCTGACCGGTTGCTTGTGGGGATGATGGAGCACTGAATGAACTCCAACCATCCTCTAGCAACCGGCTTCAGGTCATGCCTACCCAGCTGGTATGGCTAACCTCTGGCGCCCCTCCTCCACTGTTCTTTGAGGAGGCATATGTCTGTGAGAATCTAGTCCAGACTCTGGTCAGTGTTGACCCTCTGAGTGTAGGAATGAGGGTCTTCTCTGGATCGTGGTAGCTGTAGTGCTTCCTTCACACTCTCAGGACTGAACTCTATAATCGCTTTTCAGACCATGGTGCGCCAGTTCTTTGGGTCTGGGTTCACGCGTTGTGCATGCTTGTAACTCACCCAAGCATTGGCGAAAAACTCCCTGATCATCAACACTCCTACAACAGTCACGAGGTTGGCCAGAACTTTCCAACCCCATCTCAGAATCTGTTCCTGGATCTCCGGGTACTCCTCTAGCTGAAGATCAAAGTGGACTTCGGGGATCACTTTCTTTTTGTTCACCACTTCGTGAAAGTGGTCCTCATGGGTCTTAGAGAAGAATTGGGTGAAGTCATAAGGACCGGATGCAGGGGCCTTCTCTTTTCTCTTCCTTGAAGAGGATTCTCCAATTTTTGGTGCCATATGGATGGTGAAAATAAAGAAAAGCAGACCACCCAACACCAAACTTAAAGTTTTGCTCGTCCCTGAGTAAAGAAAAGTAGAGATAATGGTGAAAAGAGGTGAGGGACAAGGAAAATAAAATGATGAAAGAAGAAAAATGTTTGGAGGGGGTGGTGGGTTACGGCTATGCGGGTCAAGGAAGGGGAGGAAAGGGAAGGAAAATGAAGAGAATGGGAATTGGAAGTAAGATGAAGAAAATGTAGAAGAAGTGGATAATGGTGTGTTGAAAGTGAAAGGTGAAGTGGTATTTATAGAGAGTGAGGGAGGGGGGGAAGGTTCGGTTAGGGTGGGTAAGGGTGGGAGGAAAATGAATTTGAATTTGAGTAATGGTAGTAGTTATAGGTGAATACAGGAAAGGTAAATGTGGAGAGATTGATGGGATTTGATTGAGTGATAGATAGGTGGATAGGTGTATGGGAAAGTGGGGGATGTATGTGGATGGAATAATAATTAGTGGGGTGAGAAGGTGTTGGGTTGGAGTGGTCAAGTGGAAGGGGGGTGGGATTTTAACCATTGGAAATGGTTAAAAGCTTGCTTAAAAATTCAAATCTAGCGTTCTTAGTGCTAAACACCAGCCTCGGCGTTTAGCGCCAGACTTAGATTTTTTTTTGAAAGACGAGTCACTTGGCGCTAAACGCCCTGCTGGCATTTAGCGCCATAGGAGGTATGGTGCCATGAAAATTGTTGCCCATTGTGGGCGTTAAACGCCCACCTGGCATTGAACGTTAGGTCCTTTGGGCTTCTAGGGTGTTAAATGCCCTCCCTGGCATTTAACGCCAGCTCATTTTTGCCAATTGTAGCGCTAAACTCCCAGCTGGCGGTTAGCGCCAATTCATTCGATTCCATTGTTCCCCAGGGTATTTTGTTTCTCCTTCAGAGTCTTCTTGTCCCTGTTCTGCACACTTTGCAGGACCACAAACACGATTAAACCAAGGAAAACTATGAATAAAAATAATAAAATAAAAAAATTCATGAAAATCAAACTGAAAGAGAAACTAAAGGATACTTATAGTTGGGTTGCCTCCTAACAAGCGCTTCTTTACCGTCACTAGTTTGACGATCAACTCTACTAGGGATGGGGGTGATCATATGGGCTTATCTCTTCACCCCTCACTGTGAACTTCTTTCCTATGCTATCATGGATTAACTCAATGTGCTCAAAAGACAGGATCTTATTCACTGTATGAGGCATAACTGGACTCTTAGTGATTACAACTTTCATTTCGGGTGAGAAATCCTCAGTGAGAATCTTCTTGTTCCTCCAACCTCTAGGCACCTTCTTCTTGGGGCCTCTCTCCTTGGTGAATGATGCACTCCCAACACCAAACTTAGGTTTGATGTCAGGGAGAATTTTGTTGGTTCCAACCAAAGGAGGCTTGAATAATGAACTCTGCTTTGCATCAGTCAAGTACCCTTGGAGGCTAAGGTTCGTGGGTTCATTCTTCATGCTAGTGCCTCCTTTATCTGAGTGATGTAAAGGTCTAAAAACCTTGAATACCAAGTAATCCTCACGCATCCTCAAAACTAGCTCACCTTTTTCCATATCAATTAAAGCTCTCCTAGTGGCAAGAAATGGTCTTCCAAGGATTAGAGAATCATTTGCATCCTCTTCCATGTCAAGGATCACGAAGTTTGCAGGGAGGAAAAGCTCTCCAACCTTGATCAAGATATTCTCTACTATTCCATATGCTTGTTTTAGAGACTTGTCTACCATTCGTAGTGCTATCCTTGTCGGATGCGCCTCTTAGATTCTGAGCTTCTTCATTACAGACAAGGGCATTAGATTGATGCCTGTACCAAGATCACACAGGGCCTTGTCAAAATTGATGTTCCCAATAGTGCATGAAATCTGAAAGATTCCTGGGTCTGGCATCTTCTTTGGTAAATTACTCTGAATCAATGCACTGCATTCCTCAGTCAAGACCACTGTTTCATCTCCCTTCAGGGTCTTCTATTCAAAGAGTAAGCCCTTCATTAACTCAACATGCTAAGGCATATGCTCTAGTACCTCAACAAAAAGAATATTGATCTATAACCTTTTGAAGACTTCCAATATTTGCGAGAATTGCCCATCCTTGGTCTCCTTTTGGAACTTCTGAGGGTATGATGATTTTGGCTGTGGCTCGGATGCCTTGGGTGAAGTGTGTACTATGGTGTCTTTAGCCTTTTCTATAGCTTCAACAACTTGTGCTTCCTCTTTTGCCACGGGTTCACCAGTCACTATGATGGGCTTGCATTCTTCCTTTGGATTTAACGCTGTGTCACCAGGAAGAGTGTTTGGAGGTCTCTCAGGTATTTGCTTGCTCCACTGACCCACTTATACTTCCAAGTTCCAAATTAAAGCTCTGGTCTCCTGCATGAAACTCTGAGTGTTCTTGAAAAGTTCTACAACTATAAAAGCTAGATCAGGAGTGTTCTGAGGCTGGAAAGTCACTTGTTGATGCTGAGAGGGTTAGAACTGGCAGTTGTTAAATTTATTTTGATTGAAACCGCCTTGAGAGTTGTTGTTGAAATTCAGATGAGGCTTCTAGGGTTGCTCTCTCCACCAGAAATTTGGGTGATTCCTCTATCTCTGATTAAATGTGTTAGAGTAAGGATCATTACCAGGATTTCTGGAGGAATTTCCATATAGTTAACCTGTTTAGGAGTTGGTTGAGCATAGCCATAAGTCTCCCGTTGGTTGAAACCACTACTCATGTCATAATATGCATCTTGAGTATTAACAGTCGAGACTTGCATCCCACTCAAGTGCTGAGTAATCATGCTGATTTGTTGAGACATGGCCTTGTTCTGTGCAAGAATGGCCTCCAAAGTATCTAGCTCCATGACTCCTTTCTTCATAAGATTCCTCTCAGAGGTGTACAAGTATTGGTTGTTAGAAACCATCTCAATTAACTCATCGGCCTCTTTAGGGGTCTTCTTCATGTGCAGAGAACCACCGACAGAATTTTTCAGAGACATTTTGGCCATCTTTAAGAGTCCATCATAAAAGATCTGCAACCTAATCCAGTCTGAGGACATGTCAGGAGGGCACTTCCTAATCATTGACTTGAACCTCTCCCAGGCTTCATAGAGGGACTCGCCATCTCTCTGTCTGAAAGTCAGAGCATCTGTTCTCAGCTTAATCAGCTTCTAAGGAGGGAAGAACTTGGTTAGAAACTTTTTAACCACCTTATCCCAAGTGTCCAAGCTTTTCTTAGGCTAAGTATCAAGTCACTGCTTCGCTCTATCCCTCATAGCAAATGGCAAGAGCATGAGCTTATAAACATCTGGATTCACTCTATTAGTCTTCACAGTATCACAGATCTGCAGGAAATTGGAGATGAACAAATTTGGTTCTTCCTGCGGGAGTCCATGAAACTGATAGTTTTGTTGCACCAGAATGATCAACTGTGACTTCAGCTCAAAGTTATTTGCGCTAATTGGGGCACCACAATACTGTACCCATAGAAATCAGGAGTGGGGTAGTGTATGAGCCAAGCATCTTTCTAGGCTGCTCATTACCATTCGGATTCTCAACATTAGTGTTAGGATCCATGGTGAGCTCTTCAGCTTCTTTCTCAAAAGCCTCCTTGAGATTCTCTCCGGCTTTGTAAGCTCTAGCTTGTTGCAAATGTCGCCTCAAGGTCCTCTCTAGTTCAGACTCAAATTTGTTCCTGTTCCTGCTCATAAACAAACAAAAATAAAATTAAGGTGGAAATCTCGACATCAGAGTGTAGAGAATTTCCCGTGAGGTATCCCGTGTAAAAGAAATAAAATAAAATAAAATAAATTATTAATACTAAAAATTCGAAATTAAAGAAAAATAGGAACCACTAATTTCGAAAATTAAGAAAAGAAAATTAATCAGGAAAAACAAAATAAAACTACTAAAGGGGGACACCAAAATTAAATTCAAAAATTAAAGAGAAAAATTTTAACTAAAATAAAGTTAAGAATTCGAAGAAGAAAATTTAGAACAAAAACAAATAAAACTAAAAATTAAAAGCACCAAACTTAATTTCAAAAATTAAGGAAAAGTTTTAAAATAAAGTTAAACTAAATTTTCGAAAATTAAAGAAGAAAGAAAAAAAAATAAAAAGCTAAAAATTCCTAATCTAAGAAATCAGACAACTGGTAGTTGTCAATCACAATCAATCCTCGGCAACAGTGCCAAAAACTTGATGCGAATTTTTGAATACCCACAAATTAACTGGTAAGTGCACCGGGTCGTATCAAGTAATACCTCAGGTGAGTGAGGATCGATCCCACGAGGATTGATAGACTGAGCAACATTGGACGAATGATCCACTTAGTCAGGCTAGCAGAAAGTTATGTTTTGAGAGTTGTAAAACGCATTAAACAGTAAATTTAGAGAATTAAAAAGCAAATAATAAAAGTGGTATGAAAATATATGAGAGAAAACAGTTAAGGCTTCAGAGTTGTTTATTCATCTGGATTAAGTTTTTTTACCAACTATTTTAATCATGCAAGATTCGTTTCACAGCAAACTATAATTGACTAAATCCTAATGTCTTAGTGATTTAGTCTCCTCTAACCCAACTTAACCGTCAATGTCTTGGACACTTAATTTAGATTAGAGGGTGAAGAGCAATTCTAGTTTATGGCCACAAAAACCCTAATTACCCAAAGCTAAACGGATTATATGTCACGTATCCAGATTAGTTCAAGTAATTAGCAATTTAGGAGGAATTTGCTTTCAAGTTATTGTTCAAGCGAGATAGCTATGTCTAGAATCCCAAGAACACATGTAGAATAAGGGGTTATACTATCGTTCTACCCAGATTCATAAGATGAAGAACGAAAGCAATTCTTGAAACTGAATCAATACATTAATTAAAATAGAAAAGTAATAGTCTTAATTCATAGAAATAAACAGAGCTCCTAACCTTAACCGAGGAGGTTTAGTGGCTCATGACTTACAGAGAAAATAAGGGTTCTGAAAAGTAAAACGTGCAGAAGTATGAAGATCCTCCTAAAGGGTAAATCTTTTCCCTTTTATATCTAACCTAATTTGATTTGAAACTAAAATAAAATAAGAAATCCTAAACCTAAAGGATTTTGTTTGTAAATAAAATTACAAAAATAAAAGATAAGATAACACTAAAAGCTAAATCCACTAAAGATGCTCCTTGAGTGGGACAACTAAATGCTCCTGTCTTCACTGATTGCTGGCGCTAAACGCCAGCTAGGCGTTTTGCTCCCAAGGGGAAAGCTTTGAAACTTTTCTTTTTTGCTCAAAACTCTACCAAATTGATCCAAATTTCACCTGAAATAATAAAAACACCAGAAAAAGTCAAAGTAGCATCCAAAGAGGGTTTTAACACTAAAATGTAACTAAACTTACTAAATTCCAACTAAATTTAACTAGAAAATAAGCCTAAAATGGGTATAAGATATTCACGTATCACCTACTCTCACTGCAAGAAAACACCTCTATTGCCATGCTTTTAAAGCATGGCGAAAAGCTGAAAAAAGCGTGATGATACCTTTTCGCCACGTTTTTTGAGCTACCGCCACGCTTTTGAAAGGGTTATATCTGCAAGCTTGGTGGTTGCTCTATCGCCACGCTTTTGCTAACCTATCGCCATGCTTTTTTTTCCACGTTTCTTACAGATTGCCACGCTTAAAAGTATGGCTATATATGAGATATGTCCACGTTTTTATAGCGTGCCAATAGAGAGAGATATGCCTAGCTTTCAAAGCATGGCAATAGAGGGAGATATGACCATGCTTTTAAAGCGTGGTGATAGTGAGATATGGCTATGCTTTTTAAGTGTGGCAATAGCCTTATCAGATTAAAAAAAACCTTTTCTGACTTTACCTTTATTGCTGCACAATATAAATTTTCAGTCATTTTTTATTACCAAATCTATAAATATAGTATGCAATTTTTATTACAAGACAAACCAAATAGTAATTAGTGACAAATATAATTTTTTCTATAATTATTTTATACATTAAAAAAATAATACTCAAATACAAAATAAATCCCGAGTTCAAAACTCTGATTTCTCAACAAGCTTCTCAACCTGAGCATAAAAGCACTAAGATATGGGAGAAAAGGGTTAAATTTCAAAACTAAAAACTGAAGAAAAATATAGAAACAATACAACTTAAACCCTAAGTCCTTTGCTATTCCTCCTTCCTCTAGTCCTCTCATACTTCCTTCCCTTAGATTGTACATAAGGCTTGGTATGGCTGTGAGGAACACCAAGAGCAGGACCAAAGTGTTTCACAGCTTCCTTGGACTTCTTTGGGCCTCTAAGAAGGACCTACATTCATACAACAATATATAAACCAAATTAACCATCTAAAAACTAATCACTTCAACATTTCCAAATCCATCCTATCATAATGCATAGTACCATTATAATTCACAAACGAATCTATACTTGGTTTTATGTGATTCATTCAATCAAACGATATAAATATTGTTTGAACCAGTCCAGCTCAAATATCCATTGATAGGTTTATATATCATAGTCATAGACATAATTTGAAACTAGTAAGTGGATTATATATCTAATCTACACATACTACGTTCTGTCCGAGAGGTGCCCTAAGTGCAAGCTGATCAAATGTCAAGCATTCACCACCAACCTTCTCTATTCTAGCACATGCAGTCTCTATAAACCTGAGTGTAGTAACCTTCAATGCAAGAACTTCATACACTTTGATATCATCAGTTACAGTTCCCACTACCACGGCAATTTTACCTTCCTGAATAAAAAAAAAAAACAAACATCCAGTGGAGAGTATAAGTACTCAAAACTTAAAAGAATTCCTATCTTACCACTGAGAAAGATAAGAGAGGAAAAAACAAACCTTGCCCTTCACAAAGTTAATCAAGTGACAGAGAAAGTGAAGGCTAGTTAACCTTGCTCACGAACAAGCGTTTCAGTATCACAGCATTGAAATTGCTGCCGGTCCTCCTCACAAGGAAGCGGTAAAGCTGATCATGTCACACCAAATCAAAACCGTTTAAATGCATACTTTGATAAACAACAAATAAATCTCTAAAACAGATCAAAATTTGCACAATTTATAGTTAAAGGAGTTCCCTTAGTATAATGAAAGGAATAATCCAATGTTATTCAGCATTAGCATGGTAAAGAATATCAGCATCATTAGGAACCTTTCAAATTACAAGCATTAAAGTATTACTAAAAAGCATAAAATATAACGTTATTAATTAGAATTTGGTACATATTAGAGCATGTGTTTGTTTCAGATCCTGATCTGCAATCCAGAAATTAATGACTTGTAATGAGCTAAAATGGACACTAGAAATTATGCATAGCAAATATAAGAACTCCCTGGGTGCAGTATAGCAAACATCCACATGATTAAATCGTTCAAAGAAGAAAAAAAATTAACTATATGATGAAATTTATCCGAGCAAGAAACACAAGCAGGGATTTATGGTTTTTAATAATTTTTAAATGATTGGCTCTATTCAAATCAAATACATAGCAGTGCAAATGAAACAGCCCGCTTTCCCCAAAAATGCCTAAGAATTAGCAAAGTTTAAGTATAAATGAACAAAAATCTCTACCTAAAAATGCACAATTGTGGATTTTACAAGCCTTGTGTTGAATTGGAAGTCATAGAAGGCCTTTCCCTTCTACACTTCCAAACACTCCTGCCAAACAACTAAAGAAAGTGATAGAGAGGTAGAAGAGCAAGAAGAAAAGACTATAGAAGAAGCATGACGTGGTTATAAAACCAAGAAAACTATACACTAGTTATTAAGAGCTTACTCACATATATATAACATTATTGTAATAAAAGGAAAAAGAGTTATTCATTAGTGAGGAACAGAAACACATACATTGGACAAATATGAGAAATAATTAAGCATTGAAATATTTTAATTAAAATTAGAACAAATCAACAATAATCAAAACATGTTTTAATTATAATCGAACCAAATAAGGATAACAAATCAACAATAATCAGAATAAGTTTCAATTAAAATCAGAATAAATAAAAAACAAACAAGGAGAACAAAGCAACAATAATCAGAACATATTTTAATCTGACCCAAACATGGAGAACAAATCTACATTATATGTAATTAAAATAAAAACAGATCAGAATCAAACAAAGAGAACAAATCAACAATAATCAGAAGTTCAGAACAAAAAATCTACTTTATAAATTATAAAAACAAGTTCTGAACAAATCTAGCATTATAAATTATAATAAAAATAGTTAGACCTTAATCCTAGTTTAGAAAAAAAAAGTTTAGAATCATTACCAGAACCAGCGCCGAGAAGAAGAAGAGTGGCTGAGCAGGGGCTTGTGACCTTCCTCACCAAAAGAGCATCAGCGCCGAGGAGAAGAAGATGAGCAGTGCCAAGAAGAAAGAAGCAAGAGTAGAATAGGAGTAGGAGCATCGAGGAGAAGAGGAGTAGTAGTAGAGCAGTTACCTTCACACTTCGCGGCCGCTGTTGGTGGCGATGTGACTAAGGTTCTCTGGTGAGCAGTGCAACGCAGAGAAGCTGTGCAGCGCGGAAGCAGAGTAGCCAGTTCCGAGAAGTAGTCCAGCAGAAGCAGAGCAGTGCCAGTTTCAAGGAAAAACATAGTGAGGCCAGTGACAGTGGCCCGTGGGTGTCTGAACGATGGCCAATGGTGCCTATGCGTGCCCTAATATTGAGAGAGATAGAGAGCAAGCCAGAGAGGAAACTGTGTGTCGTGATGTGGTCTGTATCATAAAATTATTTAAATTTGGGGTTTATGGTGGGACCAGCAATAGTGGGAGTGCCGACAGAGGCATTGTAAGCGCCGGCGATGTTCTTCGTTCTTCAGGGGTTATTAGGGTTTCGTCGTCAGTGCAGGGGTTGTGAGTGACAGAGGCATTGTTAGGAGTGAGAGAGTCTCGAAGCGTGTTTAGGGTTATTAGTGTTTTTTTTTAAACCTTTTGGCCATGCTTTTAAAGCGTGCCAAAAGAGTGACAGGAAATGGCCATGCTTTAAAAATGCTACTGTAATGAAACCATGTTGCCACGCTTTCAAAATGTCCTTTTTTCTCTCTATGGCTATGTTTTTGAAGCATGGCAGAAAAAAACGTGGCCACAGGCCTATTTTCTTGTAGTGTCTCTACAATTT
>NC_029787.2:51047489-51061172 GCF_000816755.2 Arachis ipaensis
TGGGAGGACACATCGCTTGTTACATTCTCTTCGTTCTAATTTCTACCCCGAGATGAGTTTAGCACAACACATGTTCACAAGATGAACAATATAGAAAAAAAAAGCAAAGAATGTGTGGTCACAAAAGACAAGCATTAAAGTACATGAATTAAAAGTGAGTTGATGTTAATGTGGTTTATGTTTGATAAATTTTACATCAAAATAAATTGTAGTAAATTAAATGTTGTTTATATTATATTACTCAAAATTACTTTTAGATAAAAAATTACCTAAAAGAACATGAATTTAAATAATTATTTTATATTATTTTATAATTTTTTTTAGATATTTAAATAAATTCTAATACTATTTTTGTGCGTGTGCACACCGTCTTGTGCGTACGCACAGGTCGCGTTCTGGACATTAATCGAGAAGGATGCATGTCATGCCAGCAGCTCCATTCTTCTTCTTCTTCTTCTTCGCTACTGCGCCTCTCAAGCCCCGCCGCCGCCGGAGCCACCACTACCACCCCACCTCTCTCTCTTCCTTCTTATTTCTCTCTCTTTCCTTCTTTCTTCTTCTTCTTCTTCTCTCTTCGCTCTTCTTTGTTTTGTTTACTTGCTTACTTAATTTTCATCTTCTTTATTTAATTATGATAATCTAGCTTCAGTTTTGCTTAATTAGTTATTGTTGAATTGCAAGTGTTCAATTTTTGATTTGTGGGTTGTTGATGCTTGAATTTTGGCTTGAAATTGTTGAATTTGTGCACTGCATACCATGTGTTTGATATATTGCTTGAATGAACTTTTGGTTTAATGCATGTGTTGTAGCTACCATATGTGTTAGACTATATCCTTGTTTGGCATTCTAATCAAGAATTTTGCACTTTTGAATGATTATGATGTTATTTTGGATTGGAATTTCAATAATGTACTTGTTGTTACTTTGAGTTGCTAGCACCAATTTGATATGAAAATTGACATTTGATTTCCTATTTGGTGCAATTTTTAACAAGTACATATTGAATTTAGTGAATTGAATTGAATTACTTATTTATCATGGTTTTTAAATCAATATAATCATATCACAAGGTCCTTGTTTCTTGTTAATGCTTTGCACTTGTTTGAGTTGACTTGACTTGATTCTCATCAAGCTTATCACTTTTTGTAACAACCACCTTAACTATATGATTATTTCATTATTCCTAAGGATGAATAGGTAGTCTTCTTTTCATCATTGAATTGGATATTGGTTGTTGTGCTATTTTACATTAATTTTGCGCTTTCACTTGAACAATGCCAATATCCAATATTTCCTAAATTCAATTCACTCTTGTTGTAATTGCCTAAGCTTGCTTGAGTCTGATTTATGCTTTTTCATTGCGTGCAACTTAGGCCATTTAATTGAGGAACCCGTGCTTATTTTTTGATTGTGTGGATGCCGTTTTCACCGGCCGTTGTGTGTGTTCTAACTGCACGCATAATTGGAATACACACATGGCTCATTTTTATCATGCCACACCACTATGCAAACTTCCTCAATTAAATGCTTGTTTGTTTTCTTTTTGCTCCAAGCATACAATGTATTTGCTTCCTTCTTTACCTTTTTGTGCCACTTGCCCTATGATTCCTAATAATACTTTATTTATTCTTTTTGAGGATGGGACATAAAGGCAAAGAGTCGGGACAGGAGGAGGATGCCGAGGATGGAGATGTCGAGCATGCTTTGAACTTGGCAATTTCCATGCAATCCAAGCCCCCGCATCTGCCAGCTAAAGGTGGAGCACTTGAGAGACATTCCCCCATGAACTCACCGTGCAACGTTTAAGTGTGGGGGAGGATTCGTCATTTTGGGGTGTAAATTTTCTTTTTCGAACAGTTTTTATTTTTTTTTTTTTTGTTTCTTTTTATTATGTTTCTTGTAGATATTTGGAGTGTTGCATTGCATTCTTTTCTAGTACATATATCTTAGACTATTCATAGTTTATATCTATTGCATTTTGCATCTTTTGCATGGTATATATTTTATAGATAGAAGTTGTAATTGGATGTTGTAAATAGTATAACACCTAGTTCAATTTTGGTTCTAATTGTTCATGTTAGTTTTTGCCATGTTGAAAATTAGGTAGAGAATTAGAAAAATTTTGAAAATTGCATCCATCACATCATACATACATATAGGAAATAATTTTGGTGAAAAACAACAAAGATTTTCAAGAATTTTGTTTTTAGGGAATTCTATTGAATTGATTTGGAAAATTATTTTTAAACTTGCTTGAATAATTTTTGTGGAACATAGAAGAGAGATAGAACAAACAACCTTGTGAGTTGTTGAACCTATAATGAGTGGTTGCATAATTTAACCACTATTTTTGTTCATTGTGTGTTATGCTCCTTCTATGACTGTGATCTTGGTTTTGCTTGATTCTTTATTTCCAATGTTTGATGCTTAAATGCATTGAGCATGATTGAGGCCATCTTTGAATTAAACTCACTCACCCGTATAGCCTAACCCTTATATTTACCTTTGTAAGCCAATTTTGAGCTTTTTAATTCCCTTGTTCTAATTGTAACCACATCAAAACCTTAAGTGAAAAACCATGGAATGACCTTGAATTGCATCTTTGATTAGCTTAGGTTGACGTGTGTGTGTCATTTAAGTGTGGAAAAAATGGGTGGAGATTCATGTATCAATCTACTTTAACCATATGAATTTGTCATAGAAAAAGAAAAAAATGAAATGAAAAAAAAATAATAAGATGGGACAAAAGTTATCCCAAAGAAAAAGAAAAAAATGAATAAGAAATGCATATGTGGATTTGGATGAAAAAGATGTATGAATGTGTATAAAAAGGGAATGGGAAGTTAGGCTGCATAGTTTGTGATTTGGTTGATATAGGTTGAGTTGGACACTTAAATAAATTAAGGATTCAATTTAGTCCACTTTTCCATATTAATCCTACCCTTAACCCTAACCCCATTACAACCCTATGAAGTCCTCATGATAATGCATTCATGCATCACATGGTTGTTAATTGTTAGATGAAAAGCAAATCCTTAAAAGCATGATTAGAGGAGACTTGAGTGATTAAACCCTAAATACCAAGCGATTAGAGTGCATACACTCCTAGTGAGGGTTCAATTACTCAATTCTATGTTCCCATGCCTCGTATCATGTATATTCTTGCAAATTGCTTCATTTTGGAACTTGAATCAATTCTTTAGATTTCGATTGCATTGAATTATTTCTTTGCTTAGCCCTATATGTTCATATACTTGCTTGAAAACTTATTGGTTTGTGATAAACTACTATTTTATGGTTTATCTTGTGTTTAATTGAGTGGTTTCATCAAGTCTTTACCCACTTATTCATATGATTTGCATGATTTTACAATTCCTTCCTAGTGTTATTCTATGGTTAAAAACTTTCTTCCTAGAGATCTTTAATTTGTATATTTTAATTCTCTTTTATACCATTCGATATCGTGATCTGTGTGTTAAGTGTTTTAGGCTTTATAGGGCAGGAATGGCTTAGAGAATGGAGAGGAAGCTTGCAAAAATGGAAGGAACACAAGAAACTAAGGAGATAACTAGCGAGCATTGACGCGCACGCATGGCTCACGCGAGCGCACAATATGGAGAAATTTGCAACGAGGCGTGCGCGTGCCTAACGCGTACGCGTGGATTGGAGTATGCACAAGGACGCGTGCGCGTGACTGACACGTACGCGTGACATGCCAAAACGACCAGCGACGTGCACATGTGACTGACGCGTACGCATGACATGCACAATCTGCAGAATTAACAGAAAATGCTGGGGGCGATTTCGGGCCGAGTTTTGACCCAGATTTCGGCCCGGAAACACAGACTAGAGCCAGGGAATATGCAGAGACTCAACACACATTCTCATTAGCATAGTTTTAGGTTCTTAGATCTGAATCTAGAGAGAAAATTACTCTTCCTCTAGGTTTTCTTTACATTCATAGTTTCATAGTTTATTGCTTTTGCTTTTGGATATTGAAGAGTCATCACCTCCGTTAAAGATATTATTCTAGTTTGTTTCCTTACTCTTTTATTTATTCCATATTCTTAATTCTTGTTTAGAGTTACAATTGGATTATTTTCATGGATTGTTAATGTAAAGGATTACTTTTACTTTTAATTAATTTTGAATTCCTATCTTATTTACATTATTATGTCTCTTTTCTATTCCAAACTTCCAATAACGAAGATGGTATCCATGTCAATAGAGTAGATTTCCTACTTGACATGGGGGTTGATTAAAAGGAGACACTTGAGTTGGAATGCTCAAGTGATTAGTTAAATTGGAAGTTGTTGGCTAATTCTGTATTTTCTAATGCTAGACCTTCCCAAGGGAGAGGACTAGGATTTGCGAATAAGAGTTAGCTCAATCAGTTAACTTTCCTTTATTTAGTAAGGGTTAACTAAGTGAAAATAACAACCTCTTTATACTACACTTGAGAGAATTCCAACAAGGATAGAACTTCCAATTAATCATTCCCCCAGTCAAGGCTTTTAATTAGTGAAATTTGATTTATGTTTGTCTTGAAGACCCTATTTATTTTTAACCAAGTAGGCAAAATCATTTTAGCATATAGTTGCATTCATAGGTTGCATTGCATTGCATGAGTCTTACTTTCCCTTATTTAGTCTTTTAATCTCCTTGAGCTAAGCATGAGGACATGCTAATGTTTAAGTGTGGGGAGGTTAATAAACCAGTTTGTTTTCACCAAATTCATAGTACACTATAGTATAGATAGGTATATAGATAGTATATAGTATACTCGCAGGCATATAGATAGTTGCATTTAATAAGTTGTTACCCCTTGATCATTCTTCTTTGTTTGGCTCAGCATGAGGACATGCTATTATTTAAGTGTGGAGAAATTGATGAGTCCATATTTGACGATATATTTTGGCTTAATTTGAATGGATTTCATCACATAAACTCACATTTATTCACTTAAATAGCATACATTTGTGTTTTATCCCTAAATTGAACCTAAATGTGAAAACATGCGTTTTTGTGCTTAAATTGAGCAATTTAATTCCACTTTTATTCCATTCGATGCCGTGATATCTTTGTTGAGTGATTTCAGGTCCTAGAGGCAAGAATGGTTTGGTAGAAGTGGAAGAAAGCATGCAATTGGGAGAAAATATGAAGAAAAAAAAGGGAGAAAAGCATTTCAAAGTGTGCCCACGTACACTTTCTGTGCCTACGAACAAGGGTCAAAATCAGCACCTGTGCCCACGCACAACTCTGTGCCTATGCACAAGTACAGAAATCAGCATGTGTGCGTACGCACACATCTGTGCGTATGCACAGGTACCAGAGCGTGACTTCATTAATGAGGCACGTGGCTCGCGATTTTAGGGGCCTCTTGGCCCAATTTTAGAAGGCTTGATGCTGAATTGAAGTGCTATATGAAGGGGAAATGACCAAATATCAAACCATTAGGACTTAGGACTCTTTTTTTTTACAATTTTCCATAGTTTCAGGAGTAGGAGTAGTGTAGGGTAGTTTTCTTCATTTCCCCCCTAGGGTTTCATTTCCATTTCCATTGTAGCATTTTACATTTTCAAGTTTTCATCTTGGGTTGATCAACTCTTTTGTAAGTACTCTTTAATTTCTCTTTAATTACATCACATTTACTCTCATTTTCTTTTGGTTTAAGTTACTTTGTTTATATATGCAATTTTGGTTTCTTGAAGTTTTGATTGATGAATTTAATGTTTTATGATTTCTACTTGCTTGATTGAATGTTTATAGTTGATATTGTGAATAGTTTGTTATAGTTTTTATTTTTTTTTTTTGCAATTTCTTATGTTTTGGTTTTATGCCCACCAAGTGTTTGTGAAAATACCACTTAGTAATTTTGAGTAGCTTTTCACACCTTGACTTGGGAAATGAGTTCTTAGGATACTAGAGTCATAATGTCCGACATTTAGTGGTAATTCTTAGGTAGTTAGTTGGCTCTTGTTTCCATTGACGCTAGCTTTTTACCAATTAATTTGGTAAGTTAGCTAGGATTTATGGATTAAGGTCAATTATGCTTGCTTGACTAACTCCTCGATGTTAGGGGTTGACGAAGCGAGATTGACTCATCATAGTTACCATAGTGGTGGTTATGACGATGATAGGATTCCTTGTATCCTCATTCCCAAGTCAAGGCTCTTTATGCATTTATAGCATTTTCACCAAGTTTTGATCTTATATTCCTTTTACTCGCATCGATTCCCTTTTTAATCATATCTTAGTTCTTTTATTTCTTAAGTTCTTTCAATCTTTCGTTCTTTGATTTCAAAATCCCTTTTCCTCACAACCAAGAAAGTGACACCTTAATTGCATTCCTAAGGTGAACGACCCGAGGTTGAACTACTCTCGGTTTAATGTTTGAATTTGAAAACTAAACTTTGATATTGGGAGTTAGTTGCCGGTTTGTCTATACTTGCAACGTAAGTTATTTTAAGTGAAAAAATCCGAACTGGTGCAAATCCCATACATCATGACGCTATTTTTTTATTTTAATTTTAATTTTTATTTAAATTTATTTATCACACAATTACTGGCCAATTTATAAATAATAAAAACCAATTTTGTAATATTAAATATCAAATATTCAACTAATCAAGAAGTGAAATAATCAAATAAATAAAATGAAAAAGTAAAACAAAGCCCTAATCACTAAGGATCCTGGTAGTTGCCGCCGTCGTCGCCCCGTGGTCCTGCTGAGGCAGCAGAGAAGGCGGTGATATTTATGTCCCACCAGCAGCACCACTGCCACCAGCAGAGCCAATGCCAGCGGTGCGCATCTGAGCCTAGTACACCTCCATCTGAGCCTCCATCCACTGAAGCTACTCCAGCTGCTCCCTGCACTCCAGCTTGACGTCATCTATGTCCATCACACATGTGAGGATGTCCTAATTTCTCTCTCGAGTCTTGGTCAGCTTTTGAGCTTGTTCGTGAAGGCTCCAGGTGAGCTCCTGCACCTGCAGCCTCAAATCAATGCCTTCCTCGGGATCGATGGCTCGACTGGTGGCAAAGGCGGAGGTGGAGGTGCGGAGGCTGCTGGAAAAAAATGACATCAGCCTGTATACATGATTCTTGATGGTGCTGAGGTGGTCTCGCACCAAACCACATCAGGATCGACGACTGAAGCAGCAGAGTCACTGGCGTCCTCCCCACTTTGCTGATTTTGCTGAGTTGCAATCTCCAGTTTCTGTGTATAGGACTCCTGTGTAACACATATTATTATGATTAGGACAATAGATGTACAGTTAATTGAAAATTTTATATCTCAAGATCAGATGTTTACTCACATAATGATCTGCAGACCACTGATCAATAAGTCTCTCTTTGTTATCCTTCAAAGTGTGGGTTTACTTAAAGGTCTCTGCCAATGTCACATCGTAATCCAATGACTTTGACTACACATTTTGCATTAAAAGAATAGTTTAAAATGGCTACTAATGATATGTCAAAGAATATCGCTAAGTTAATAACAAAATTAGAGAAGCTACATACCATCCTGGCCATAGTCTTCATGAAGGTTGCTGAGTCACCAGTATACTTGGATGACCTGGTCGATCCCCTGTTAGCTTTGTTTGTGAGACGCCAATGCCTAAACTTCTCATCGGTCTCCTAGTTAACGTACAGAGTCTTCTTGATTTCCAGGCAAAGCTAGGAAGTGAGGTGGTCGCACCTCTCACGGACATCCTCTAGTATTTGTTGCAGCCGCCTACCCATTCGATGGTCGTATATCTTCCTGAAGAGCAAATCATTTTCCTTGTCCCATATAAAATTTAGCTACACAAAGAAACTTTAAAATCAGTTAATCAAAATATATCGTGTTAAACAAATAAAAGAAAAGTACTAGCGAATAAAGTTTGACTATATTAAGTTTTTATTGCCCACTTCTGAAACCATCGCTCTCTAGTCTCAAAAGGGATCTTCTTGTAGCTCAACCATGGATGGTCGTACATCAGCTTGATGATGTTGGTCATCTTCTGAGTACATGCATTGTTGTTTGGCGCAAATCTATCAACAATTCACAAGCAAACAAATATGGCAATATAAATTAAAACTTCAGAAGCAAATAACCAAAATTTATAGAAATTTTTTTAAAAATTTTGATAGAGTTTCACCTATAACTGGAATACGCCACAAACATTATCCATCAACAATTAACTTAAACAGTACAATTATCAACAATCAATGAATAACTGTCAATAATCAAGAAGCAACATCCAAAAATCTACTAAATCCACTAAAACTAGAATCAATAATCAAGAATCAATAATCAGGATATATCAAACACTTTCAGTAGTAACCTACAACCCTAAATCGACTAAAACCAGCCTCAGTAATAAAGAATCAATAATCATGATATATCAAACACTTTCAGCAGTAACCTACAACTATAAATCCACTAAAACTAGCCTCAATAATCAAGAATCAATAATCAGGATATATCAAACACTTTCAGTATATAAAAGACTTAAAGTAGTACTTACGCCATTCTGCCATCAGGCAAAATCATCAATCCTACGATGGGAGGTGCTAGAGGGACATCAATTGGCTCACTTTCATGAGAGGACTCAGGGCCGCGGTGTCTGTTGCTGGAGGCAGCATCGCCGAGACATTGGGCTGCGGGGCAGATGGAGGAGGTGTCGTCGCCGTAGATGTAAAAACGTAATTGGGGTTAGGGGCCATGATGAACGGCTGGTCCGATGCACCTGTAACCTGTGACGTCATCGGGATTGTCGGAGTAGAGGGAGAGGATCTAGAATTCCCAGGAGTATCGGCAGAAACCCTCCTTCTACCATGACCACAACCACGACTCTGATGTAACATCTCTACTTGTTGTCATAACAGCAAAGAGCATACCAATTAAAAATGTGCTAAACATATTGATGATGAAGATTTATCGTTAATCTAGAATTTTCATCAATAGAAAACCAATGTCATGGTCATAGTATAGTCCTAAACCAACATATAACCCTATCGATCAAATTTTGATTTGGTTGTCACAAAGTCAACCCCAATATAAAGTAACGGAGAGTATTGGTCTCGGTTCGTCCTCAAGAGAATAGGCAAACATGTGCATTAATATTGGTTAGAATTCCAGGGTTGGGAGTTATAAATAAGAATTTAAACTACTAAACTTAACATGCAAGAAATCTTAAAGGGCAAAGAATTAAATCAAAGCAACTAAAGCCAAGTATAAGCAATTTCAATCTAGTAAGGGAACATATAAATCTATCTCTATTCTAGAACTAAGTAAATAACTAAACTAACTATAACAAGAATCAAGCAATTGGGATTTTTTTGGGTTTCAAATATGAATAATAAAAGGAACTCTTAGCTAGGCATGGGAATCGGGGTCACCATCATTGTCTAATAACTATATCTTGACAATTATGAGGTACCAAGCTCATTAAGTCTACTTCTATGCTTGAAGTACGTCAAATGGCTTGATCAATTTCAACTCATAAGTCCTAATCTAACTACTAATTGACTTAGAAGTAGATTAGTATCAATGGGTATCAATTTGATCACTAAGGATTCTCAAATCACCAAATCAATTAGACCCAATGACTCAAGCTCACCCAATTCCCTTAGCCGAGGCCAAGAGTATAGAAAACTACTCCATAATCAAAGAAAATATTTCATCAAACACATGGTATGCACTAACTAAAGACATATTCAAATTGCAAATTAATTGGAAATCACAAGTACTCACTAACAATTATCAATAGAAAACAACTCAACTAACACTCAATCATAGAAAACATCAATGCACTAATAGAAATCTAAGATCCACAAAGTTCATAAAATGAGAAGAAAAAGAAAATAACAAGAAAACATAATTCAACACAAGATCTAAACAAAATTATAACTAGAGAACTCAAAAAAAGTAATTGAAACTAAAATTAACAAGACCCAATTCAGAATTTCAACAAAGGAAGATCAAAACAAACTAAATCTAGAGAGAAGTAAGAGTTTCTCTCTCTAGAAAACAAGAACAAAAAAAAAGCTAAAACTATATGTATTGTGTGAATGATTGGATCCCCCCTTCCTCCATCAATTCCTGGGTCTTTTCCATGTAGAATCAAGTTGGATTTGGGAATGGAGCCTCCCAGAAATCGCCAGCCACGATTTCATTAATGAAGTTACATGCTGGGTGTCACGCGTGCATGTCGGCCACGCGTGCGCGCCATCTGAGTTCTGCGAGCCACGCGTATGCGTCGAGCATGCGTACGCGTCGGTCAATGCTGCACCAATTGACGCGTGCGCGTCCGCCACGCGTGCGCGTCACCTCCAGTTCTCCAAAGCTTCATTCTTTAGGTCTCTTTCACTTCTGCATGCTTCTTTTCCATCTTCTAGACCATTCTTACCCTATAGATTCTGAATCCACTCAACAAACACATCACGGCATCGAATGATAATAGAAGAGGATTAAAATATAGCATTTTTAAGGTTAAATAAGCATGTTTTAAATCATGAAGCAAAATTAGGAAGGAAACACAAAACCATGCAATTTTTATAAATAAGTGCGAAAAATATTGATAAAACCCCCCAAAGTCTACACAAAATAAACTACAAAATTGGGGTTTATCACAAATTCATAACATCATTTAAAATACTTAATCAAAACAAACTACGTTAAACTTATTGAATATTTAATCATCAATGCATAATAACAAGAATTATGTACAAACAAACATTGATTTTCAAATATTGAGCCAAAAATTTCATTAGAAGCTATTTGAGGCATATTGTTGACACTTGGCATGCAAAAGCATAAACAACACAAAATAGCTCTAATAAACATTCTTTGTAACACCAATTTTTAATTTCCATTTTTGTTGCTGCATTTGTTCACAAATTAAGAATGAGTTAATTTTAAAATTTTAATATTTTTCAATCTTTTATTTTTTGGATATTGTTAGAATTTTTTATTTTTCTATTATTGAAAAAAATTTATTTTTTTAGTTTTGAGGTCAAACGTTTTTTTGCTACACCCGGATAATGCTACACCCGGACAATTGACTTTTTTTTTTGCTACACTTGTTCACAAATTAAGAATAAATTAATTTTAAAAATTTAAAATTAAAATTAAACTCAAGAAGCATTTCGCAGTGACTTAACAAAGTATCAGTCAATCAATCCAAACAAATTGAAATTTAAACTCAAGAAACTCTTAATAGCATGTTTAACTATGTATAAACTAACAATAATTCTAATTAGAAAATCCTAAGTCTAACCTAAACTCAACTAACAGCAACAAGTAAGCTTTGATTTTCAAAGATTGAGCCAAAAATTTCATTAAAAGCTCTTTGAGGCATATTATCGAAGACTTGTTGTGCAAAAGTATAAACAACACAAAATATCACTAACTAACATTCTTCGCAACACCAATTCATAATTCAGCACCAATGACATGAAAAATCAGCAGCATTTCACAGTAACTCAGCAAAGTATCAGTCAATTAATCCAAATAAATTAAAATTCAAACTCAAGAATCTGTTAACAACATGTTTAACTATGTATAAACAAACATTAATTCTAATTAGAAAATCGTAATTCTAACCTAAACTCAACTAACAGCAACGAATAGAACCAGAAATAATTAATCGATTAATTAACGTAAAATAATAACAAATTAATTGCCCAAAAAATAGGTCAAAAATTTAGACGTCTTAATTTTAAAATTTGGATGTGAGATTTGAATTCAGTAGAATTTTTTGAGTTGGAAAATGTAATTTTCTGCGAAAAATTGCGCAAAAACGCATATCGGTAAATTGGCCGGCAGTACCAGCTTATGTCTGTCCAGTACTGCGTGAGAGTAATAAAAACTATAGAAAAATTTAGGAAAATAATTAAAGTTGGAAACCAAACACTAATTATAAATGTTTGACCCAAAATTGGGCCAAATGGGCCAAAAAAACACTAACGAGTTGGATCGGGCCCAAGTTAATCCCAAGCCCAACATATATAACCCTAATTAATAAGCATTTCAGCTCATTCGATAAAGCCAAGAGAGGGAGCAAAGAAACAAAAACACTGTTCATAATCACCATTTGATCATATCTTGAGCTACGGTGCTCTGATTCACGTGCCATTTGCGGCTACATAAAATTCTCACCGAACCCGTAACTTCTATCCAAGTATTGTGGTAAGATTTTAGAAAATCTCTGCCTAGTTCTTAGTCCTTAAGAATTTAAAAGATTTGGCTATAGTTGTTGAGTGATATTTTGTGATTTTAGGTGTTCAGGTACACTCTAGCACTTGATTTCTATTAAGTTTTGTCTCAATAAACGTTGGGTAAGGTAAGCTTGTTCTTAACTCTTGTAAGATTATGTATTTAGGAACCCTAGGTATTGATTTCTATGAATTAATTGTGTATAGCTTGATAATTGTGATATTGGGAGCAAGTGGAGTTGAGTTGGTGGCTTGGTTGAGCTTGGTTGTGATCAATTGGTGACTTTTGTGCATATTGGGAATTGGCCAAGGTATGGTTTCGGTTTTTTCTATGTAATATATAATTTTTCGTGAAACATAGGCTAGTGGACCATAGGATAGGTTTGGATTATTGATAATGTATGATGATTATTAGTGATTGTGATGAAATTGGTGAATTATGATGGTAAATGTTAATGTTTGATGATAAATATTGATGATGATATTGGGTTTTGAATATTGTGGTTGGTGTTGATTTGAATGGTGGTGAATGATGTTTATAAATAGTTAAATTGTGCGAAAATTGTTAAGGTTGTGATGTTGATTTATGAAATATGGATTTTTGTTGAATTATGGTGGAAAGATTGAGTGAAGTGGATGTTAGGTTGATTAAAGTGCAATGGAATGGTAAAGTGTAGTATGTGGTAGTGTTTTGTGATGAAATTGAGTAGGTTTTGGTTTAGTTTGATTTTGGAATTTGGAAACTAGAGAACTTTGATGATTTTGTGTAAAACTTGATTTTTGACAAACTCTGGCGAGGCATAACTTGGCCTCCGGACCCCCATTTTTTATGAAACTAGATTTTTATGAAATTTTGATTCGAAAGCTTTAAGACGTTCGAAGAACAAACGGAAAATGTTTTAAAACAATAAAGTTATACCCATTAGAAATTCGGTGCAAATTTGAAATTCTGCAGCTTTAAAATTTTTCCAAGTCTGTTAAGGCTCGCGTACGCGGCACACACATGCGTAAACGGGTAACGGCTTCTGTCCAACACTTCTGCATATGCGGCACATAGACGTGTATGTGGCATGGTCTAATTTTACTTGGATGCGTACGCGGGCACTGCATTCGTACGCGGACACCTAAATTTCAAGGCATGCGTACGCGGGACTGGGGTTCGCATACGAGAGACCCTTGTCTTGCTGAAAAATTATTTTCTTCACTTTTCAAGGATTCTCTAGTATTCTAAACTCTTTTATCTATGGTTTAAGATTGCTAACTAGTAATTGACACTTGAGACTAATGAGAAAGAGTTAGAGAGCTTAAATTAGATAAAGATAGTTAAATCTTATAAGACGAAGACTTAGGCATAGTATGAATTATGGATGAATTAGTCTGAGTGAGTTGGGAGAGTTCTTTGATACTGAATGGAGGACACATGATGTGATGATGATTTTATTTTGAGATTGAGAATATTGAGGCATGAATGCTGAGCAT
>NC_029787.2:51061182-51082735 GCF_000816755.2 Arachis ipaensis
ACACAAAATGAGCTGAGAGATTTTTACCATAAATCATTAAACTGTTTTTTGAATAATATTGATGAGCTGTAGGTATAAGGGTCGGGTTCGTCCTGCTTATGCTGAGTTGTAGGCGTAAGGCATGCGGTTCGTCCCTCTTACGCTGAAGTGTAAGGGCTGTGGTAGAAGTCCCCCTCACATACTTTTCGTAATAAGAGTGGACGAGCACTATATCTCAGGAAAAGTGAGTCGAGCACTATATCCCAAGGGGTTTCCAATTATAAACGTGACCGAAAGCGACAATCCCGTGGGAATGTGTCAGGTTGGCAGTTGAACCGATAATGTGATATCACAGCCAATAGGACAGGCATTCATCATATGCATTTTCTATCTGTTTGATTGCTTTGTCTACTTGCACCCTATGCCTAATTGTATAACATGCTTAACTGCTTCTTGATTTACCCACCATATATGGACATTACTTGTGTATTACGTGTATACAATTTACTTGTGTTTTCTATTGGGATTTGGGAGGTTCAGTAGGCAGTGGCGATGGGATCGCGTGGAGGTTAGGCTGGTGAAGGCTATAGAACAGCGGTATTGGTTTAGTTAGAAATTTCCTAAGTTAGATTGCCCCTGTTTTATTATGGTTTCAAGTTATGGTTTTAAAGTTAGCATTACTTTAAGTTTGAATCTTAAGTTTGATGTGAAGTTATAGGATTGCCTTTGGCATCCCGAAACCTTACATCTTACATTACTGGGCATTGTTACCATACTGAGAACCTCTGGTTCTCGTACCATATATTGTTGTTATTTTTCAGATGTAGGTCATAACCCACCTCGGTGAGTTGCGAGACGGTAACGGAGCGGAGGATCTTTTATCACTTTTTTATTTTGGATTATGTTGTTATAGACTCTCTCTCACATTTTGTATCTTTGTTGCCTTAAAGGCTTGACTTTGAGAGATAAGTTGTATAAGTTATTTTAACTCAAAAACTCTGTATCGTCTATATGTAACTAGTCAGCCAAAACTCGATGCGAGGTAAAGCTTAGGCTAATTAGGGTGTTACATTTAGTGGTATCAAAGCGGTTCATCCTCGTGAGCCTGAGGGATAGACCGATTGTGCTTCATTGCACACACTGTGTCTTTTTTTTTATGCTATTTAGGTTATCTGCTTGATATTACATAGCATGCTTTTTTTGTGAGGGCCTTTTTGGGATAATTGAAGCACTAGGCTTGAGATATTGAGACTACTCATCTTAACATCGATTGTTTGATGTAGATAGGAACCCTAATGGCTACTCATTGACGAGGTCGTACGAGTTCACGAAGAGGCAATGAGGGTAATCAACCCGTTAATGAACATTCCAAGTTTATGGCGGCGATGGCCAATCTAGCAAATACTATGGAAACGAATGCTGCTGCGACTATGCAAGCTGTGGAAAGGATGGGTCAACCGACTGGGAACGGAAATGAAAATGGGAATAGGAATGGAAAAGGAGACGGTAACAACTTGGGAGGTGATCCGATGACCTTGGCTTCATTTCTAAAGGATCGTCACTGACATTTAAACGGTGAACCAACCCTACTAAAGCAGATAATTGGTTCCAAGCCATGGAGCATGCTCTGCAGGCTCAACATGTTCTGAACAATCAATTTATGAAGTTTGCGATGTACCAACTTTTAGGAGAGGCTCAACACTGGTGGAAAGGAGAATGCCAATTACTACAACTTTAGAATGTCGACATTCCTTGGAATGTGTTTCAGATGACTTTTTATAATATATGCTTTCCTGAATTAGTAAGAGAGGCTAGGGAGTTGGAGTTTATACAGCTAAAGTAAGGCTCATTATCTGTGGCCGATTACACTAGTAGGTTTGAGGAACTCTGTAGGTTCTCTAGGGTATGTCAAGGTGTCCCTGAGTCCTGTGAGAGTTAGAAGTGTATAAAATACCAAAGAGATTTGATGGAAAACATCATGACTGTTGTGACTCCTTTGGAGATTTGGGTGTTTTCTGAGCTTGTGAACAAGGTAAGAGTGGTAGAGGATTGTGCAAAGAAGGTGGCACTAGCAAGAGACACTCGAGGAAGAAACAACAACTGTGGGTGTGGAAAGTACTTTTAGCCTAAGGGTCAGAGCTTCAACAGGGGTGGACATGCACCTCAACACCTTTAAGATCGAGGAAAATTTAGGAGGAACAACTATTATCAGTACCACCAGGCATGAGAAGGAGATGTTATTTCGTTTGCGGATTGCCTGGTCATCTGGCATGGGATTGCACTAGAGGAGAAACCCGAATGTGGGTCGGAACCAACACCAAGGTCGGGTGTTTGCTGTGAATGCCAGTAATATTACTAAGGTGGATCCATTAATGAGAGGTAAATATTTATTTGGTGACAAGACATTGGTTACAGTGTATGATACTGGAGCTTCGCATTCATTCATTTGATTTGATAAGGTTGAGAAACTAGGATTGAAAATGTTAGAATTAGCTTTCAATTTGCATGTGCATACCTCGTATCAGACAGTTGACTAGATCAGGTTGTAGGCAAATATATTTAAAGATTGAGGATAGAGAATTTGTTCATGATTTAATCTGTTTGCCAATGGTTGGGTTAGGGATTTAATCTTTCAAGAATCGGGTATTGTCGGATTGCTTTGAGCGAACAATTTGGTTTATGCTGGAAGGAGAAGGAGGAGCAGTGGTAGCTGAGGGTTATTACCTGAACTTTGTGCTGGTGAACTGTAGTGGGGAAGAGTGTCAGGGTTATATATTTTTGGTAGCGAATGCATTAGGTGATGAACAGAAGTTAGATCAAATTCTAGTAGATAGGGAGTTCTTAGAAGTATTTTTGTAAGATATTCCCGAATTTCCACCTCAAAGGAAAATTGAATTTGTGATTGACTTAGTGCCAGGAGCAGGACCAGTATCAATTGCACCTTATAGGATGGCTCCGATAGAGCTGGCAGAACTTAAGACTTAGTTGGAAGAGCTTCTAAACAACAGGTTCATTCGACCGAGTGTATTTGATAGAGGGGGGAATCGCCAGTTTGGAATTTTCACAAAATGATTCCGTTGAAGTATAGATCAAAACTAACAATCGACCCTCAATCAAAGTTTAATTTGTTTGTCACAATGCAAACCAATAATAACCGAGAGTATTTAAACCTCGGGTTGTCTCTCAAAGGAATTGCAGTGAGGTATGCGTATTATCGGTTATGAGATTCACAAGGGTGGTTTACGAATAAGAAGACAATAATCTAAATGACAATAAAATAAAGAAAACAACTAAAGGTAACAATTACTAAAGAGGCATTCATGGCAAGGATTGAGAATTAAAGTTTTCTATCCTAGTCATTCATCATAACACAATAATTACCAAGAGTTAAGCCTATTACGTTATCTCCACACCGAGATAAGATCAATTAGGCCTAGTTATCCCCAATCCATAACTAGTATCAATGGAAACAAGATTAACTAACAACTCTAGATCATCAATCCAAGTTGGGTATTGGTGCGCAAAATTAGAACTCGCACAACTGAACTGGCAAGTGCATCGGGTCACCCAAGTAATACCTCAGGTGAGCGAGGGTCGATCCCACGAGCATTGTTAGATTGAGCAAGCTGTGGTTATGTTGCATTTCTTGGTCAGGCGAATAGAAAGATAGCTGTTGTTGCAGACGCATAAAACAGAATAATAAATAAAGTAATACCAAACTGGAGTAGAAACAATGATGGGAAACCAGTTAAGGCCTTAGAGATGCTTATCTTTCTGGATTAATACTTCTTATGGACTGCTTTAACAATGAGTGATCCATTCAATGGCAAGGCTGTAAGTGATTAAAGCTGGGGATAGTGGTCATTAATCTCCTCTAATCCAGATCAAACGCTGATGCTAATGGTCATCCAATCTGAATGAGGGTGAAGCTCACGCAATTCAATCTCTAGTGATCCTACTCAAAATGCCACAAACAAGGTCAGATCTTCCGGATCGGAGAATGATGCTCTGTATTCTAGCCTTAATGCCACAGAGACCTCAATTACCTATGACTAATGAGATTTCATGTCACATATCCCAATTAGCCCATATACTCTCTTGAAACCTGTGATGTATTCTCAAGCTGTAGCTCAATACTATCCGGTTAAGGCTTCGCAAGAGCTCATGTAGAATAAGGGGTCATACTCTTGTTCCACCCCGGATTCATAAAGATGAAGAACAAAAATACACCATAGAATGGAATCAAACATGAATTAAAGTAGAAGAAGTAATTATACTAATCTATAGGAATGAGCAGAGCTCCTATCCTTAACCTAGGAGGTTTAGTTTCTCATACTTTATAGAGAAAACAAAAGTAATGTCTGTACTTCTCCCCTCCTGGGAGGCATAATCCTCAAGAGGAAGGAAGTCCCTTATTTATAGTAAATACTCGACCAAAAAGATATTACTAATAATTAAAAATTACAAAAAATAAGAAAAACTAAGCTAAAGGTGCGAAAATCAACTTCTGGCCCACTTGGTGAGTGTTTGAGGTGATCTTGGCGTCCAACTTGGTTGAGTGGGCATTGAACGCACACTAGGGAGTGTCCACGCTGCTTTCTTGCTCCCTTGGTGGCATTGAACGCCAGTTTGGGCGTTCAACTTGGGAGGTTGGTCCTGTTTGGGCATTGAACGCCAGAAAGGGGTTAAGTTGGGCGTTCAACGCCCGTTTTGGGCAATCCTTTCCAAAGAAACGTATAGATGATTATATATTACTGGAAAGCTCTGGAAGTTAGCTTTCCAAATCCGTTGAGAGCGCATCAATTGGATCTCTGTAGCTCTAGAAATGCTCGTTTGAATGCATGGAGGTCAGGATTTGACAACATCTGCTATCGTTTCTTTGCCTCTGAATCAGACTTTGCTAAAACTTGCCAAATTCACTCAAAAATCACCTAAAATCATAAGAAAAACACAAAAATTCCAAGTAGCATTCAAAGTGATTTTTGCACTAAAACCTACTAAAACTTACTAGAACTTAGTAAATTATAACTAAAAACACTAACAAAATAGTGCCAAAAAGGGTATAAAATATCCACTCATCAGGAATTAATGACTCAATATTACCTAATTTCTCTTTCCAGACCAAGAATCTTAAAAAATCTACTCTAAGACTAAGTCAAGCATTTTATCAAACACTTTGTGTGCATAAAAAGAAAAGCATATTAAATTGCAATAATAATAAAATCTAAGGCTACCAAATGCAAGATAACAATAATAACAACTAAATTAAACACCAACAAACATAAAAGCATCAAATTTCATTAAATAAAATTAAAAGTAACAAAGGTTCATGAAACTAAAAGTGACACAAATGAGAAATTAACAAGATGAACTAAGAGAATCAAAGCAATTAAACAAGGAAAAGCAATTGAAACTAGATCAAAGCAAGAATTAAAACCTAAATCTAAGGGAAATTAACCTAAATCTATCCTAATCCTAGAGAGAAGAGGGAGATTCTCTCTCTAAAAAATGACCTAAAGTATGGTTACTAAGCTACACTAATTGCTCCCCCCTGGTTCTTTCTTGAATTTGGCCTCAAATACTTCAGAAATGAGTTGGATTTGGGCTTGAAGAGGTCCAGAAATCGCCAGCAATGTTTTCTTTAAGTGAGTCACGTGCTTTGTGTCATGCATACACGTAAGGTCACGCATACGCGCCACATGGCAAAATTTCAGGTCATGCGTACACAGAAGGTTACACATACGTGCAATCGGCAGATTTCCAAAACTTCATTTCTTCATGAATTCTCCACTTTTACATTCTTTTTCTTCATTTCTTCAATCCAATCTTTGCCCTCTAAGCCTGAAATCACTTAACAAACACATCAAGGCATCGAATGGAATTAAAGTGAATTAAATTTAGGAAATTAAAAGTCTAAAAAGTATGTTTTCAATCTTAAGTGCAATTTAGGAGAAATTTACAAAACCATGCTATTTCATTGAATAAATGTGAGATAAGTTGATAAAATACACCAAATTCAACACAAGATAAACCCTATAATTGGGGTTTATCAGTTTCTCCGTGGGGAGCACCAGTTCTGTTAGTGAAAAGGAAAGATGGAGGAATGCGACTTTGCGTGGATTATCAACAGTTGAACAAAGTGACTGTGAAGAACAAGTACCCGTTGCCTAGAATCGATGACTTAATGGATCAGTTGCAAGGAGCTAGGGAGTTTTCAAAAATTTATTTAAGATCCGGTTACCATCAGATTAAGGTGAAGGAGGATGACATTTCAAAAACTGTGTTTAGGACACGCTATGGTCACTACATTTTTGGGGTGATGTCCTTTGGGTTGACGAATACACCCGCTGTGTTCATGGATTACATGAACAGAGTATTTCGTCCCTTTTGGACAAATTTGTTGTGGTATTCATAGATGACAATCTAGTTTACTCCAAGACGGCAGAAGAACATGAAGAGCATCTGATAATTGTGTTGCAAATCCTAAAATAGCATAAATTATATGCGAAATTATCTAAGTGCGAGTTCTGGAAGGAAGAAGTGAAGTTCTTAGGCCACGTAGTGAGTAAGGGTAGAATAGTAGTAGATCCTTCAAAAGTGGACGCGATGATGGAATGGGAGAAGCCGACTACGATAACAGAGGTTACGAGTTTCTTGGGATTGGCCAGATATTGTTGAATATTCATCAAGGGATTTTCTCAAATTGCATTACCGATGACTAAGTTAACCCAGAAGGAGGTGCCGTTTGTGTGGACATCAGAATGTGAGGAGAGCTTTCAAGCTTTTAAAGTGAAATTAACCTCAGTGACTAATTTGAGTTTGCTGGAACCGCACAAACCGTTTGAAGTGTACTGTGATGCTTCGTTGAAGGGTTTGGGCTGCATGTTGATGCAACACCAGAACGTGGTAGCTTACGCATCGCGTCAGCTGAGACCTCATGAGATGAATTACCCAACTCATGATTTAGAATTGGCGGTGATTGTGTTTGCATTGAAGATTTGGAGGCACTACTGGTAGGGAGTGAGGTTTAGAGTCTTTTTGTTATCACAAAAGTCTCAAGTACATCTTTGATCAGAAAGAGGTCAATATACGTCAAAAGAGGTGGATGGAGCTACTAAAAGATTATGATTTTGAACTGAGTTATCACCCCAGGAAGGCAAACATTGTAACGGATGCATTGAGTCATAAGCCATTGATGGTTGCTTGGATGATGATTAAGGAAGAAAAGTTAGTGAGCAAGTTTGAAGATTTGAGACTGAGTGTCAGAGAATTTGATGGGAGTGCATGCTTGAACCAACTGTAGATCTCTAGTGACTTCAGGGCTGAAATTTTAAAAGCTCAATAAGACGATCAAGAGTTACAGAAGGTATTGCCAATAATTGAGAAAGGAAAGAAATGGAGAGTTTCATGGGATGAAAACGGAATATGAAGGTACAAAGGGTAGGATTTGCGTACCGAATGATGGGAACTTGCAACAAGATATCTTGAAGGAGGCGCATAACAGCAGATTCTCTATTCATCCAGGAAGTACGAAGAAGTATTACGGTTTGAAGAAGATGTTTTGGTGGCCTAGGATGAAGGGTGATGTAGCTACATTTTTATTTAAGTGTCTGACGTGTCAGAAAGTGAAGATAGAGTACTAGAGACCGTCGGGAATGCTATAGCCACTTGAGATTTCTCAATGGAAGTGGGAAGGAATTACGATGGACTTCGTGTCTGTATTACCAAGGATGAGAGTGGGTTTTGATGCGGTTTGGGTAATCTCGATTGACCAAGTCCACTCACTTTCTACCAATATAGATGAACTACTCATTGGAGGAGTTGGCGAGGTTGTATATTAAACAGGTGGTGATGTTGCACATGGTGCTATCAAGTATAGTATTAAACCGTGATCCCCGTTTTACTTCAAAGTTTTGGGGAGATTTTCAAAGAGCTTTCGGTACGAGACTATATCTCAGCACGGCATATCATTCGCAAACGGATGGACAGTCGTAAAGGGCTATTTAGATATTAGAGGATACACTAAGGGCTTGTGTTTTGGATCAACTGGGAAGTTGGGATCGTAACATGCCATTGGTAGAGTTTGTGTACAACAACAACTTTCATGCGAGCATCGGGATGGCTCCGTATGAGGCTTTGTATGGACGGAAGTGCCGATCTCCACTATATTATTATGAAGTCGGTGAAGCAAGTATGATAGGACCAGATTGGTAGCCGAGACCACTGAGAAGATCAAACAGATTAGGGCCAGAATCTTAACGGCGAAAAGCTGACAGAAAAGTTATGCAGATTAGAGAAGAAAGCCATTGGAGTTTGAGGTAGGAGATCATGTGTTCTTAAAGGTTACTCCGACAACCGGTATCGGAAGAATGATTAAAACCAAAAAGTTGAATCTGAGATACATTGGGCCGTTTAAAGTTTTGAAGCGAGTCGGGCTAGTGGCATATCAAATAGCCTTGCCGCCATGTTTGTCTAACTTACATGACGTATTCCATGTGTCACAACTCTGTAAGTACACATCGGATGCGGCTCATGTGTTTGAGCCCGAGTTGGTTGAGTTGAAGGAGAACCTGACTTTTCAAGTAACACTGGTGCGGATTGACGACACTAGTGTGAAGGAGTTTCATGGAAAGGAAGTTCTATTGGTCATGGTAGCTTGGAAGAGAGCTGGAGTGGAAGAGCACACCTGGGAGTTAAAGTCGGACATGCGGAAGGATTATCCGGAGTTATTCTCAGGTAATCACTAAATTTTAAGGACAAAATTTCTAATTTGGCGGGGAGAATGTAAGAACCGAAATAATTAACCGATTAATTAACGTAAAATAATAACAAATTAATTGCCCAAAAAATAGGATGAAAATTTAGAAGTCTTAATTTTAAAATTTGGATGTGAGATTTGAATTCAGTAGAATTTTTCGAGTTGGAAAATGTAATTTTATGCGAAAATTTGCGTAAAAATGCGTACCAGTAAATTGGCCGGTAGTAGCGGCTTAAGTCTATCTGGTGCTATGTGAGAGTAATAAAAATGGTAGAAAAACTTAGGAAAATAATTAAAGTTGAAAACCGGGCACTAATTCTTAAGGTTTGGCCCAAATTTGGGCCAAACGGGTAAAAAAAAAAACACTAATGGGTTAGACCGGGCCGGGAACAAGTTGGGCCCAAGCCCAACATATGTAGCCCTAATTAATGAGCATTTCAGCTCATTCCATACAGCCAAGAGAGGGAGCACGGTGAGAGTGAGAGTGGAGAGTAAAGAAACAAAAATACTATTCACAATCACCTTCATTTGATCATATGTTGAGCTATAGTGCTCCGATTCGCGTGCCGTTTGTGGCTACGCAAAACTCTTGCTGAGCTTGTCACTTCTAGCTAGGTATTATAGTAAGATTTTCGAAAATCCCTGCCCAGTTCTTAGTCCTTAACAATTTCGAAAATTTGGCTATAGTTGTTGAGTGATTTTTATGATTTTGGGTGTTTAGGTACACTGTAGCACTTCATTTCTATTGGGTTTTGTCCCAATCAACGATGGGTAAGGTAAGCTTGTTCTTAAATTTTGTGAAATTTTGTATTTAGAAACCCTAGGTATTGATTTTTATGAACTAATTGTGTATAGCTTGATAATTGTGATATTGGGAGCAAGTGAAGTTGAGTTGGTGGCTTGGTTGAGCTTGGTTGTGATCAATTGGTGACTTTTGTGCATATTGGAAATCGACCAAGGTATGGTTTCAGTTTTCTCTATATAATATGTAATGTTTCATGAAACATAGGCTAGTGGACCATAGGATAGGTTTGGATTGTTGATCATGTATGATAATTATTGGTGATTGTGATGAAATTGATGAATTATGATGGTGAGTGTTAATGTTTGATGATAAATATTGATGATGATATTGGGTTTTGAATATTGTGGTTGGTGTTGATATTGAATGGTGATGAATGATGTTTACAAAGAGTTAAATTGTGTGAAAATTGTTAAGGTGGAGATGTTGATTTATGAATTGTAGATTTTTGTTGAATTATGGTGGAAAGATTGAGTGAAGCGGATGTTGAGTTGATTAAAGTGCAATGGAATGGTAAAGTATAGTATGTGGTAGTATTTTTGTGATGAAATTGAGTAGGTTTTGGTTTGGTTTGGTTTTGGAATTTGGAAACTAGGAAACTTTGATGATTTTGTGTAAAACTTGATTTTTGACAAAATTTGGCGAGGCATAACTTGGCCTCTAGACCCCTGTTTTTATGAAACTAGATTGTTATGAAATTTGGGTTCAAGTGTTTTAAGACATTCGAAGAACGAACAGAAAATGTTTTAAAACAAGAAAGTTATGCGTGTTTAAAATTCGGTGTAAAAATCTAAAATTCTGCAGCTTTAAAATTTTTCCAAGTCTGCTAAAGCTCGCGTATGCGGGTAATGGCTTCTTTCCATCACATCCGCGTACATGGCGCATAGATGCGTACGCGACATGGTCCAATTTTACTTGGATGCGTACGTAGGCACTGCATACGTACACGAACACCCAAATTTCAAGGCATGCGTATGCAGGACAAGGTTTCGCGTACGCGAGACCCCTATTTTGCTGAAAAATTATTTTCTTCACTTTTCAAGGATTCTATAGTCTTCCAAACTCTTTTATCTATGGTTTAAGATTGGTAACTAGTAATTGACACTTGAGACTAATGAGAAAGAGTTTAGAGGGCTTAAATTAGATAAAGATAGTTAATTCTTAGAAGACAGAGACTTAGGTGCAGTATGAATTGTGGGTGAATTAGTCTGAGTGAGTCGGTGGAGAGTTCTTTGATACTGAATGGAGGACACTAATGTGATGATGATCTTATTTTGAGATTGAGAACATTGAGGCTTGAATGTCGAGCATGATGAGACTCAGAATGAGCTGAGAGATTTTTGTTATGAATCATTAACCTATTTTTGAATAATATTGATGAGCTATAGGTATAAGGGTCGGGTTTGTCCCGCTTATGCTGAGTTGTAGGCGTAAGGCGTGGAGTTCGTCCCTCTTACACTGATGTGTGAGGGCTGTGGTGGAAGTCCAAATCACATATTTTTGGTCATAAGAGTGGCCGAGCACTATATCTTAGGGAAAGTGAGCCGAGCACTATATCCCAGGGAGTTTCCATTTATAAACGTGACCGAAAGTGACATTCCCATGGGAATACGTCGGTTTGGTAGTTGAACCGACAATGTGATATCACAGCCAATAGGATAGGCATTCATCATATGCATTTTCTATTTATTTGATTGCTTTATCTACTTGCATCCTATGCCGAATTGTATAACATGCTTAACTGCTTCTTGATTTACTTGCCATATATAGACATTACTTGTGTATTACTTGTATGCAATTTACTTGTATTTTCTATTGGGTTTTGGGAGGTTCGGTAGGCGGTGGCAGTGAGATCGCGTGAAGGTTAGGCTGGTGAAGGCTGTGGGACATCGGTGTTGGTTTAGTTAGAAATTTCCTTAGTTAGATTGCCCCTGTTTTATTATGGTTTGAAGTTATAGTTTTAAATTTAGCATTGCTTTAAGTTTGAATCTTAAGTTTGATGTGAAGTTCTAGGATTGCTTTTGGCATCCCGGAACCTTATATCTTATATTACTGGGCACTGTTACCATATTGAGAACCTCCGGTTCTCAAATCATATATAAAATAAAATTATAAAAAATTAATATATAATTTTAATATTTAAATTTAATAATTTTTTAACTAAATAAACACAAAAATCACATACAGTATAAATTACATATAACAAAATATAACTTCAGCCATAAAAAATATACCTTCAAATTTTTTAGAAATCCTTATGAAGTACGTTATCTAAAAAAAAACTTGCTGTAGTTATTGGAATCAATGTATAATTTAGTTTTTTAAAATCAACAAAATTATTCTAAAAAATTTAACAAAAGTACCAGCAACTATTAACAAGTCATAAAACAAAAGAATGACAAAAGAGACAGCAACCAGATTTCCTTCATCAGTTAATCAACAGAGTTAAATAGTTAATTCAATTGACGACACCACGATGACAGAGAAGCTGAGAAGGTGATGCTACTGTTGATGGTGGCAGCGTTGGAACTCAGAGGGTTATTAGGGTTATTAGGGTTTTCTTCTGAGAGAGAGAGGTAATTAGATAGTGGGTAGCTTTTATATAGGTTTTTAATTTTTTTTTTATTTTTCACCTTTGAAAACTGTCAAAAAATCGACCGGTTTTACTGGTTCACCGGTTAACTGCCGGTTCGACCAGTTTTTTACCAAACGGTTTTTGGCATCACCCGAACCAGCCAGATGACCGGTTCTCGGTTAACCCGGTTGAACTGTCCGGTCTGGTTCGATTTTCAGAACAATGGTCATAGGTGTATCTTGTGCCTTTACGGTTTTAGTTATCGTATGAATGCTTCACGCTTTTCTGTTTTTGTTTTGAGATGAAATTCTTCATCGGGTTTCTCGTATTATTATTATTATTATTAAATTCTGTTTTTGAGCTATATCCTTCATCGGGCTTCTAGATTATACTATTCTTTCTATATATGTATTATGTATGAGCTTAGAACTGTCGTAATCTCTGATTAACCTTTGCTTTACGATGCGAGGTAATGCTTAGGCTAATTGTTTTGAGATGAAATTCTTCATCGGACTTCTCGTATTATTATTATTATTATTATTATTATTATTATTATTATTATTATTATTCCTTTCTATATGTATATATTATCGTATAAGCCTTAGAACTGTCATGGCACTTAGTTATCCCTTGCTTTACGTAATGAGGTAAGGCTTAGGGTAATTAGGGTATTATAATAAGCATTGATTTTCAAAGATTGAGCCAAAAATTTCATTAAAAGTTATTTGAGGCATATTGTTGAACACTTAGCGTGGAAAAGCATAAACAACACAAAATAGCACTAACAAACATTCTTTGCAACACCAATCCAAAATTCAGCACCAATGACATAAAAAATCAGTAGCATTTTGCAATGACTCAGCAAAGTAACAGTCAATCAATCCAAAAAAATTGAAATTCAAACTCAAGAAGCTCTTACGGTAAGTTCAAATATGTATAAACTAACACTAATTCTAATCAGAAAATCCTAATTCTAACTTGAGCTCAACTAACAGCAGCAAATAATCCTAACATAATCAAATTAACACTAGAATCAACATATAACTAATCGTAAATTAACTAAAATAGAGAAGAAAAGGTGATCTGAGAATCTGAGTTGAAGAACAGAGCAAGAACGCAGGAGAGAGGGATGTAGTGGCGCTTACCAGCCGTTGTTGCGTCTGAACACGCTGGAACTAGAGTGGCTCTGTTCTGATTTTGTGACTGGGAATGAGGGAGGCAGGGGAGAGCTAGAGAGCCACACTGAGAGGTTGTGAGGAGAGGAAGAAGATGCTCACAGCTGTGTTTGATGGTAGCTGGCAGCGAGATAAAGAAGCCAGGAGAGACAACGGTGAGCAGCACGAAGGCGGCAAAATGACAGCGAGGGCTAGAGAGAGAATGTGAGGTGAGAGGGTTAAAGAGAGAGAGAGAGAGACATATTCCAATGAGGGGTAAGAGGGTTCACGCTTCAATTTTACGACAGAATTAATGTCAAATTTATCGTCGAAAAAATCCAAAGGTAAACCATTGCAGGTCACCAAAACGTAGCATTTTATTAAGTGGATTTACCATTGAAAAAATCCGAAGGCAAATCCGACCCTAAAAGATGCACCAATTTATTTTTGTTTTCCTCCAATTATTACTAGCGATATTACCGTCAGAAACATAAATCCACCAATAATTATTCAACCTTACGAATTTGACACCTTTACCACCAGTAAATTCGTCGCTACTCTGCGACACTAAATCCAACGGTAAATCTGACTATACTTAGCATTTTTCTTGTAGTGTTAGGACCCTTTTTAACATTAGCCTTTCTCATCAAATTTAATACCTCCTCGTGGAACTCCTTAACTTTACATATTTTTATCCTTGTTTCCACTTACTAAACTTTTTAAGAAACTTCATTTGGTATGATGATGTCACAAACCAGTTCCTCATAATTTTCTCCATCTTCTACTAATTTCAAATTAGCCTTTTTCGTACCTCTTCTAAATCTTTCTAATTCATTCCACCAAATATCAGCATCGTCTGAAAGGTTATAACATGCAAAAATCATAAACCTTTTCATCTCTTTGGTGAAATTTTTGTATTATGTGCTTTAATGCTTGTCTTTTGTGACCATGCATTCTTTACTCTTTTTCCTACATTGTTCATCTTGTAAACATGTGCTGTGCTAAACTCATCTCGGGGTTGAACTTAGAATGAAGAGAATGCAACAAGCTATGTGTCCCCATAGACGGCGCCATTATTCAGAAGTATTTTTGCTCCTCTGAGTTTAGGAGTTATCTGAACAAAATTGTAGAGAGTAGGTTGGAGACATGATGTTGCCACTATCATCCTATTCCGAATTTTCAGTGTCCCGAATTCGTCATTCCCAATGATGGTGGTACACCTTCAAGGACTCCAATGATCAAGTTAGCATAGGTCACGAGAGATACTAAGTTATAGATCATACCTTAGTGCACGTATTTAGAATAGTGCATATATTGTGAGGTTGTGATGTTACAAGCTTCTCTTATGTGAATTGCTCTTTTCATGAGCTACTCTCATCATAAGATACTTAATGCTTTTTGTTGTCTCCTTTCATATGATGCTCTTAGGCCTATATATAGTCAATGTTGTAATATTATCCTTTAATAGTAGAATGATGGTTACAATATAATATTAACCTCATAAAATTAAGTTATTGGGCATTAGAATAAGTTATGAGGAGTTAGTGTCCTCTTTGTAACATATTCTTTGGAATCAGATAGAATACTTAATCATCCAATCGGTTCCTTAGTATTGGGCTTATAGAAATATTCCAGAACAAGCCCCCAAACTCGGTATGTCTTTCTTCCGAGAAAGATTTTGAGTTTCAAATCTTAACCCAAGCGTCTCATTTTTTGAGGTGGAGTTTTTATTTTGCATACTTTTCTTTTAAGTTTAAACTTTAACCATAACTTCTATCAATCGTAGGTTACCACCTCAAATTTTGAGTTTGGGAGTTATATTTTTTAATCAAAGTTTGTATATTGTGATTCTAGGATCAAGAGTCGACGTTTTCATTATTTGAATGTTAAAATAATTTTTTCTTGATTTTTTTTATTTTTTGGTTTCATGGACTTCCCGTAGTGGGTACTCCCAACTCGTAGCTTGTACGCTCGAGCGTCCGAGTTTTTGAGATTCTGACAAAGACATAGCAAAATAAATTCAAGTTATCAGAATCAATATTTATTAAATTTACTATGCGTGAGATAGTAACTCAATCATAAAAATATTGAGTTTACAATAAAGAAATTATTTCTCTTAAAACAATTGCATAATGAATTTTTTTTCATTTTAAGTGTAATCTATCTAAATGAAACTTTTTCTGATCTAAAGTAATTGTTTGGACAATTGAATGATGGATTTTTCTAATTTAGATAAGTTGACTCCTAATTTTTTCAATAAATAATTATTCTAAGATTATTTCGATGAAGGCATATCAAAATAAATTCAAGTGTTGTCAAAATCAATAATTATTAAATTTACCATGCATGAAATAGTAACTTAATCATGAAAATGTTGAGTTTAAAATAAAGAAATTATTTCTCTTAAAACAATTGCTTGATGAATTTTTTCATTTAAGTACAATCTATAAATGAAACATTTTTCGATCTAAAGCAATTGTTTATATAATTGAATGATGGATTTTTCAAATTTAGATTAGTTGACTCATGAATTTTTTTCAATACACAATTATTCAAAGATTATTCCTTTATTTCTACCACAAATTTTTATATTATTATTTTTTAAATAATAATATGCTCTAAAATATTTTATAAAAATTTAAATAAAATAAATCATACCTTTATGTATCTAAGTATGAATGTGGTTTGACTTCAAGGAGCTTAGTTAGGATTTTTAACATGAGAATGAGTTTCTATCTTCTGACTTTGTAAACTTCAATCTCTAGGTGTCAAGTTGTATTTTTTGTGATAAATTTGCAAAAAACTTTTTTTTTCTGATTTCTTACTTTACACCTTTTACGTTGTTATTAAGCCTCCAAATCATTGACCATCTAATTAGTTTAGCAATTATAAGCATTTGAAGCATATAGTGATATGGACACAAATTTAAATTTGTAAACCTTTTCATCTCTTTAGTGAAATTTTTGTATTATGCGCTTTAATACTTGTCTTTTGTGACCATGCATTCTTTGCTCTTTTATTTACATTGTTCATCTTGTGAACATGTGTTGTGCTAAACTCATCTCGGGGTAGAACTTAGAATGAAGAGAATGTAACAAGCAACGTATCCACATAGACGACGCTATTGTTCAGATGTGTTTTAGCTCTTTCGAGTTTAGGAGTTATCTGAACAACATTGTAGAGAGTATGTTGGAGACACTATGTTGCAACCATCTTGCTATTCTGAATTTCCAATGTCCTAAATTCGTCATTTCCAATGGTGGGGGTTGCACCTACAAGGACTCCGACGCTCATGTTAGCATGGGTCACGAAAGACACTAAGTTAGAGATCATACCTTAGTGTACATATTTAGAATAGTGTATATATTGTGAGGTTCTAGTGTTACAAGCTTCTCTTATGTGGATTGCTCTTTTCATGAGCTACTCTTATTATAAGTTGTTTTATGACTTTTGTGGTCCTCTTTCATGTGATACTCTTAGTCCTATATATAGTCAATGTTGTAATATTCTCCTTTAATAGTAGAATGATAGTTACAATGTAACAATTAACCTCATAAAATTAAGTTATTAGGCATTAGAATGAGTTATGAGGAGTTTGTGTCCTCTTTGTAACATATTCTTTGGAATCCGAGAGAATACTTAATTATCAAATTGGTTCCTTAGTATTGGGCTCACATAAATATTCCAAAACAAATACAGTTATGAAAAGATAAAAAAATGTAGGTTAGATAAAAGTGCAATAGTGTCATTGATGTCCAAAAAGTCTTTAATTTTTCATAAATCTAACTATGAATTGTCTAGTATTTTCACATTAGTTTTTGAAGGTTTTGTAGGTTTTATGGTGAATTTTGAAGGCACTAATGTCTATGGAAAGAAAGAAAAAACAACAAGTTCCATACTTTAGTAAGCAATTACATAGAATAAGTCTGAAGTACTCAACATATGACAAGGTGTTGTATGTTTTGCATTTAATAGTTTAAGACAGAATTTTACTGTTGAAAATACTCATAGATTTCTGTCGGTAAAAAAATTGAAAATTTCCCAAAAAATTACCAATAAATTACAAGATTTGTCAGTAATTTTGTCAATAAAATTGAAATTTTTATTTGAAACTTATTACCGACGAAAAATTTGTCTGTAATCAGTTAGTAAATCTGTCACAAATTTGAGTTACCCTAACTTAAACAAAATCCCTCGAGCTTCATTCACACACTCGCACACAAGTAAAACAACTCCTCTCTCTGTCGTACGAGCTTCTTCCGTCATTGCTGCTTGTGTCGCACGAGCTCTCTTAGTCACTCTTTGTGTCCCACGAGCTCCCGCTGCCGCCTCTCTCATCTCATTTGCTCCCTTCATCTCTATCGTCACACGTGCTTTGTCCACCGCCACTCTCATCGCATGAGCTTCCGCCACCACCGCCCTCATTGCACCTGCTCCCTCTGGCGCCTCTTCCATCTAATCTCAACTTACTGTCTTAGTTCTTCTCGTAACCATCTCTAATCTTACTCTTTAATTTTTTAAGCTATTTTTAATTAGTGATTTTTTTGTTCTTGATACAATAGAGTGTAAAATGTCATACTTCTGATCTACTGCTCGTGTTTCTGTGCGAATTTCAAGTATACTCTTATTTTGTGATTCTATTCTTCGTGATAAACCTTAGGGCTCAATTTTTCTGTTCCAATTTTAGATTTATCATACTCTGCTTTTGTGCTTTGTGAATCTGTGAGTTTACTCTAGTTTTGATGATTTTTTTTCTGCAGTTGAAGCTTTTTTTACCTAAATTCATTTTGTGAACAAATATGATTTGGAGGAAAATATGACGGTTTTAGCAAAATGGACGAGAGTATTACCAAAGGAAAATATATCGGTAATAGAGAAAAATCTGTCCGAAAATTACCGGCGAAAAAAATATGTTAGTAAATAAATTTCGACGAGGCTTTTACCGATGGACAAAATCTATAAATAATTCCGTCGGTAAGTAAAAATCTGTTTGTAATAAAGACCAAATATGTCTATAAATCCATCTGTAATAAGCAGTTTTCTAGTAGTGTGTGATTACTAATAAGTTGTCCATAAGGTATGATCTAATCACTAATCTTACTCCTAACTGGTTAGTATTTGAATATATGAATGTTTTTTATGCAATTAAATCTGATAGAATAGTGATTTAAAGGGACATAGTATAATAAAAAGAATCTCATATATGTTATCTACATATTTTTGTTGGCCTTATAGACGTCGAAGTGTTGATGAAATTTATTTTGATTATATTGCATATAAGAAAGTTGAATCTTAAACTTTCTTAAATATATTGTGCATTTCTTTCCTTATTGCTACTCAAAGTTGGATTGATATTTCTATGGGTTTCTTACTTGGCTTACTTAGGGTTAGGAAATATAAATATTTCATTATTGTTATTGTGGATAAATATAGTATAATTGTACATTGAGTTGCATGTCAAGATATTAAAGATTTCACATACATTGCTGAGATATTTTTTAAAGAGGTTGATTATGTAATAACTTATGCTAGTTGTTTAGATGATTATATCTTGCATAGTAAGAGTGTTTTGAATAATTATTTTTTAGAAATTGAGTTTCTTTATAATTCGGCAATTTATAATAATGTTGGTTGTTATTCTCTTGAATTTGCGAATGATTTTAATTATTTGACTAGTTTAGATATGATGCATTCACCTTTGAGTGATGTTGTTACCTTAGATGGTGCGTGTAACACTAAAAAGGCTAAATCTATAATATGAAAACTCATAACATAGTTAACAAGAAGGACATCGCTACTATTCAATGGGCAAAGAAGAGCTATCAAAACATAGTTTTTGAACCAGGAGATTGGATTTGGATTTATGAGATGAAAAAAGAGTTTTTTATTGAAAGAAAAAATACACTTGTTCTTAGAAAAGATGGTCCATTCGAAGTGTTGAAAATTATCAATGACAATCCCAACAAGATTAAACTTCTTGATAAGTATTATGGTTTAGTTGTGTCTAGTATATTTAATTTTTCTTTTTTTATATAAGCAGATTTGAGGACGACTCTTCTCAAAGAGGGATAGGATGATACGTCCTCAAAAGGGTATTTCACCATTCTAGAGCCAATGAGCAAAATGAAATCTTATCATGCTCAAGAATTTGATTATTAAAAGAGTTACATAATGCCGGCCTTGAAAATCAAGGAGACTAAGAGTTCGTCTCAAGTACAATTGCATCGACTTAATTGAGGAGTAAGAAATGTGAATTTTCTAAAGTTACTTGAAGTACATATAACCATGAGATGTTCACTAAATCTAGACCATATCTAACTAAGTTGGTTGGATTTAGCTCTGATTCAGAAATTACTTAAGATGCAAGGATTCAGGTGGGAAGAGCTATGTTGTTGCATTATATAGGAATTAAATTCAAATTTATTTAATTAGAATTAAATTTAATTTGTTGTTAGAATTTGTCAAAAAAATTGATTTAGTTTTGATTTTTTAGTAGTATTTTTAGTGTTTAAAATTTAAATCAAATATGATCTAATCTATGAAGATCAAATATGATTTAAATTAATTTGTATATTCTAGGACTTTAAAAATTAAATCTGATTTAAATTAGTCAGGATCAAGTCTAAAATTATATTTTTAGTTTAATTTTAGATTTTATATATAGTTTCATTCTATGAAGATATGACCCAATTTTAGAATGATCAATTACGAGTTTATTTAAACAATAAGACAAGTTATGAAGTTCTTTTATTAATAAATTTTAGAGTACACTACCAAAATAGTACTCAAACATTAGTATTGCTGACAAAACGAACCCTAAAAGATATTAACGAGAAATAAGCTCCTGAAAAAATATGACAAAAAGAACTTGATATTAAATATATGTACTAAAAAATAACTTTAGAGATCACATTTTGATGCAAATTTTTGCAATCATTAATAGAAAAATAAGATCTTTCATTCTTAAAATTTAGTAAATTTTTGTCAAGTGAATTCTTTTTAATTTTTTTTATGAATGATCACTACGTTTTTTTGAAAAATAAAAAGAAAAATATAGAGATTAAATTTTGTTTCAAATTTTTTTTGAACACTTTCTAAATATTTATTCAAATGTTGCCACAAAAATTTAGATCTAATGGATAAGCCGTTTACTAAATATAATTTTTTTATTACTTATAAAAAATATAATATTTATTGGTTCTTTTTGTCTTATTTTCATATCATTCAGGGATTGTTTTGTCGATAAGATCTTTTTAAGGACCTTTTGTCAGCGACTAAATCTTTCAGGTATCGAATTGGTAATTAACCCTAAATTTTATGGGTGCTATAATGTATGAATTTCTATGAGTATTCAAGTAAAGTGAGCGATATGCTTTACTTGTTACACGAAGAAATTGAATGATTTAGCCTAAAGTAACTCTTAGTGTTAGTTCTTTTAATTTTATCCCTTTGATCTAGGTTGTTAATGACATGTTTTTTGAATATCTAATAGAAAAAAAACTCTTCTGATGACCTAAGTTGCTAAAACAAATTTCTTAAAAGTCTAATAAAAAATAATTATTCCAACTATCCTTTTATTTTAATATTTTCATTTTTACTGTGTTTTTCATTTTTTTTATCATTTTTGGTGACTTTAGAGATATTGCCACTGTTGTTGCTGCAACTATAGGGATTGTTTAGTTATTTTACTGTTTTTGACGGACCCATTAGCTTAATTTTTCAATTAGGTAATATTTAAAAATGATAAATTAATTATTAAATTTACCGACGGTAAAAGCGTTGATAAATGTGTCATTCCTTTTTTATAACGTTAAAATTACCGACGGTCTACCTGTCAGTAAATATTAAAATTTTTTTAATTATTTTTTGACGTTAATATTATCGATGGCTTACCCATTGGTATTAATAATTTAGTCTTATGGACGGTCTAGCCATCAATTAAATTAGCTCGGGATTTTTCTAACAAGGTGTTTACCAACATAATTTTACTGACAGTCTAGCCGTCGGCAAAATTAATTACTAATGGTTTTGACATCACAAAGATCAACAGTAATATCAAAATGTATTGTAGTGTATATGTTTTGTTTTATATATTTTTAATACGTCTTTTGTATTTCAACAAATATTTTATACGAATGATTAATTTATTAGTATTTATTTTTCGTGTACATATAACATGTCTGTTTTAACTTTTAAGAGTATAAACTCAAAAGGATTTTATTGAAAAGATAAAATTGTGAACAATATTAAATTATATGAGACTTTTTTTTATATATATAAAATCT